>NC_091122.1:11525000-11687500 GCF_040183065.1 Periplaneta americana | reverse complement strand
TGATAGTGGACAACCTTGTCGAACTCCATTATTAACTAATTTTCTTTCGGATATACAGTTATTTATTTTGACACTTATTTTGCTGTCTGTGTAGATTTCTATCGGTGTGACAAAACATCTGTGTAATTCATGCATATTGTACTTATCGATATAAAATATCGGTGTGACAAAATCACCGATAAAAGTCACAGATATTTAATTGTCACAGTCACAGTTGTCACAGATACTTGAAAATATCGTTTAAGCTCATCTCTAGATGTGAACAGATAACGTACGACAACACGTGCAATATTTTTACCGGTACTGTAGTAAGCGGAAACATTAGGTCTCCTTCTGTTCAACTTAGCTTTCATTTCCATACGCATGTTTCCTGCACGAGTAATAACCTGGATACTGGGATGCTTATCTGAGCGATGTTTGTAATAATCAACAGCGATAGTCAAGAACGTCACATTCTTTCCGCTTGTCTTCTCCTGAGTAACGGACAGTACATGGGCACAATTTTCGGTTACGTGAGGCACTCGATTTCAAATAGTTTGCTTACTAGGAGAGGAGACTGCAGAGTAGGATGGGAAATATAAACTGCTGTGACCTGCGTCACCTTATCGTAATCGCTAAGGCGGTCAGTGGCGAATTATTAGGAAAGCGCTTGGTTAACGTCAGAGACTCGAAAACTTTTATTCATTTTGGCAAATTAATTCGGCAGCTTTAATCATAAACCTCTTTACTGTTTCTCCGTCGCTGAATTGATTTAAATCACAGGCGAGAAATTGCGTAACTAGCCAATAATATTCCATCATGTTGTCTACGTTTGTTTTCTTGAATATTCTGGAGTTTATCAAGACTACTTAATAGATTTGCACGTTCTCGACCTAAAATAATTTCAGAAAATCATATTTCGTTTTCTACGCACATTTAATATATTTTTTATAATTTTTTTTTTTTGGAAATAATACGTACAAACGACATTTAATTCCTCGTAGGCTACCTTTTAATGCAGCGTGTTTAAAGTACAGGGACATCATTTTATTTTACTTCAATTTTTATTGTACCTGAGTTTTTGTATGTACTTCACTCCCATCCCTTCTACTAATGAGGTTCCAACTGTCCTCCACAGAGAACCAAGGTCGCATATAGTACTGAGTGAGTATAGTACGTTTCAGAAATATGTTCGCATTTTCCAGTGACGAGCTTTCAATATTGAATCATATTTTCGCATAGGTACTGTCGTCCGTTTGCCTACGTCGCATCCCGATTTCCCCCACCTACTTTTACTCGCCCCTCTGTAAAGCTAGTGGCTGGGTTGTCTTGGCTCTTTTCCGAAAACATTAATTTCTGTTGTAATATTATACAACTGTTTAAAATAACTTAAATAAAAGGGCCTCGTTAAGTAATTAACTGTCACGTGATTTCCCCCCTTTCTACGATCCTGCGACATAACTACTTGAACGGACAGTAGATAGCATGAATGAGTAATTTTATCTTTTCGGATTGGGCAGAAGTGAAGATTGAATTTACAGTACGTAAGGTACTCTTTTATAGAGTAGGTACAGAATTATTTCAACATGAGTTACTAGTACGAAGGACGAAACTGGTGATTGGAATTAGATGCAATAGTCTATAGTGCGATAATATACACAAAAAAAACTGAAGCCTGTATCGAAATGAACGGTCACCATTTTCAAAAATGTGTTTAAATATCCATATTATGATTATTTTTCAATTGAACTTCATTCTATATATTGTACGCTAATGTGCTGTAGACAGTATAATATACACTGCATAATTAATACGTTCGCATGGATAACTCAGTTCGTGAGTAAAAACACTTATTATTAATATAGTACTGTATTTTGATTAAACAAAAACATAATGAAAATTATCAAACTCAAACTTGCGACATTTCCTAGTATACGTAAATGGACTAACTATTTTTGTTTGTATTTTACGTCAGTATCATTGAACTCCGTTCGTGGAAGTGGTAGCAAACGATGTTTCTGCTTTCAACCGTTAATCTAAAGGTATAGCCAGGTTAATATTAAAAATATTAGTGAAAATAAAATGATGTCCCTGTATAATGTCGTATTTAGTATACTATGCAAATGTTAAGATCATAATGTTTCTTCGGAATAGTACGAAAAAATAACATTTAATTAGTCTTACCTTCTAATTCAGCATGTTCTTTATGACATAAGGAGTATTGTCGTTGTATATTAAATGTGTTAATGCCTAATAGGATTTTCGAGCATAACATACATCGTATGTTTTCCCCTTCTAAACAGAAAAAAAACTCTTCCTTCCATTTCTCATGAAATAATCGTTTTCTAACGCGTACACACTGCTTTGATAATGCCATTATGGCACCACTGATATTGCTTATGAAACTGATATAGAACCTGCCCACGCCTAGGAGCTACGTGAGGGAGGAACGGGGACTGTGAAGATGATGTCACTCAGAGCGATAAGCTCTGTGAAGGTCAGTGAGGCACAAATTCTCAAGTGAGGCACGATGCCCATCTCTGATTACATAAAATTATTATTATCCTCATTCGATACGGCTCAACGCTTGGTCGCACTGAGTTGCTTGTCTTGCATCTTGATCATAATAATAATTATATCCATGAGCGGGCTTAAGATAAGATGTGTAGTTCCTAAGTTATTGATTGTTGTCAGCTTGCCGGTGTTGATAATACATCAATATTATTTTCTTTGCTTACTTTATACTGTAGGCCTACTTCATAAAGTATACTCGTATTAAAACAGTTTTATTTTCTGAGGGGGATAGAAGTTATCCCTGGTAGGGATGTTAATATGAATTTATTAGAGGGGAATAACTTTCCAACAGGGAAAAATCCCCCCAATTCCCCCTGTTAATTCGTACCCTGCGCAGTATCATAGCAAAATCTATAGTAAAATACATAGTTATTTATGTAAATTCATAATGTGATCTTTTATTGACGAAAAATCCCCCCAATTCTCCCTGTTAATTCGTACCCTGCGTAGTATCATAGCAAAATCTATAGTAAAATACATAGTTATTTATGTAAATTCATAATGTGATCTTTTATTGACGAAAAATCCCCCCAATTCCCCCTGTTAATTCGTACCCTGCGTAGTATCATAGCAAAATCTATAGTAAAATACATAGTTATTTATGTAAATTCATAATGTGATCTTTTATTGATGAAAAATCCCCCCAATTCCCCCTGTTAATTCGTACCCTGCGTAGTATCATAGCAAAATCTATAGTAAAATACATAGTTATTTATGTAAATTCATAATGTGATCTTTTATTGACGAAAAATCCCCCCAATTCTCCCTGTTAATTCGTACCCTGCGTAGTAACATAGCAAAATCTATAGTAAAATACATAGTTATTTATGTAAATTCATAATGTGATCTTTTATTGACGAAAAATCCCCCCAATTCCCCCTGTTAATTCGTACCCTGCGTAGTATCATAGCAAAATCTATAGTAAAATACATAGTTATTTATGTAAATTCATAATGTGATCTTTTATTGACGAAAAATCCCCCCAATTCCCCCTGTTAATTCGTACCCTGCGTAGTATCATAGCAAAATCTATAGTAAAATACATAGTTATTTATGTAAATTCATAATGTGATCTTTTATTGACGAAAAATCCCCCCAATTCCCCCTGTTAATTCGTACCCTGCGTAGTATCATAGCAAAATCTATAGTAAAATACATAGTTATTTATGTAAATTCATAATGTGATCTTTTATTGACGAAAAATCCCCCCAATTCCCCCTGTTAATTCGTACCCTGCGCAGTATCATAGCAAAATCTATAGTAAAATACATAGTTATTTATATAAATTCATAATGTGATCTTTTATTGACGAAAAATCCCCCCAATTCTCCCTGTTAATTCGTACCCTGCGTAGTAACATAGCAAAATCTATAGTAAAATACATAGTTATTTATGTAAATTCATAATGTGATCTTTTATTGACGAAAAATCCCCCCAATTCCCCCTGTTAATTCGTACCCTGCGTAGTATCATAGCAAAATCTATAGTAAAATACATAGTTATTTATGTAAATTCATAATGTGATCTTTTATTGATGAAAAATCCCCCCAATTCCCCCTGTTAATTCGTACCCTGCGTAGTATCATAGCAAAATCTATAGTAAAATACATAGTTATTTATGTAAATTCATAATGTGATCTTTTATTGACGAAAAATCCCCCCAATTCCCCCTGTTAATTCGTACCCTGCGCAGTATCATAGCAAAATCTATAGTAAAATACATAGTTATTTATGTAAATTCATAATGTGATCTTTTATTGACGAAAAATCCCCCCAATTCCCCCTGTTAATTCGTACCCTGCGTAGTATCATAGCAAAATCTATAGTAAAATACATAGTTATTTATGTAAATTCATAATGTGATCTTTTATTGATGAAAAATCCCCCCAATTCCCCCTGTTAATTCGTACCCTGCGTAGTATCATAGCAAAATCTATAGTAAAATACATAGTTATTTATGTAAATTCATAATGTGATCTTTTATTGACGAAAAATCCCCCCAATTCCCCCTGTTAATTCGTACCCTGCGTAGTATCATAGCAAAATCACTACATCACCTGCATGTTTATGCTGACGACGTGAATATGTTTGCAGAAAATCCACAAACTATTCGGGAAAACAAGGAAATTTTACTTGAAGCAAGTAAAGCGATAGGTTTGGAAGTAAATCCCGAAAAGACAAAGTATATGATTATGTCTCGTAACCAGAATATAGTACGAAATGGAAATATAAAAATTGGAAATTTATCTTTTGAAGAGGTGGAGAAGTTCAAATATCTTGGAGCAACAATAACAAATATAAATGATACTCGGGAGTAAATTAAACGCAGAATAAATATGGGAAATGCCTGTTATTATTCGGTTGAGAAGCTTTTAACATCCAGTCTGCTCTCGAAAAAGCTGAAAGTTAAAATTTATAGAACAGTTATATTACCGGTTGTTTTGTGCAAGTATGGCTGTGAAACTTGGACTCCCACTTTGAGGGAGGAACAGAGGTTGAGGGTGTTTGAGAATAAGGATTAGGAAAATTAAATCCAGACTTTTGAGATTTACAGGGCATGTAGCACGTATGGGCGAATCCAGAAATGCATATAGAGAGTTTGTTGGGAGGCCGGAGGGAAAAAGACCTTTGGAAGATCGAGACGTACGTGGGAGGATAATATTAAAATGTATTTGAGGGGTGTGGGGTATGATGGTAGGGACTGGATTAATTTTGCTCAGAAAGGGACTGATGGCGGGCTTATGTGAAAGCGAATTGTGGGTAACCCAAGAAAAAATAAATACATGGAAACATGCAATACAACTTGTCATAACAGTAAGTTAGTTTGGCAAAATTATCTTATGACGAATAAATATAATAAAATAAATAATGAGACATATTTTTATAATTTTCTAACTTGGGCATGAAAGATTTCAAGGTTCGGCAGCTCTTGACTTCAGGCGGCAGAGAGTTCCAGAGACGAGAGGTAGCAACAGTGAAAGATGAGGAATGCAGAGATGATGTGTGAAGTGGAATTTCTAGCGTGTTATCGCGTTGTGATCGAGTATTAATATTAAAATAAAATAAAGAAAATAAACTAAAATACAATAAAGTAGAATAAAAATAGAGAATAAAATAAAATGAAAATTATGAGATAAAATAAAAGGAATTAAAAGAATGAAATAAAATAAATAAAAATACACTCAGGGACAAAAAAACCGGACACTTCTATATTTGCTTGTATTTTGTTGCCAATTATTTCAAAATGAAACAAAACCCATTTAAGCAAAATAATGTTTCATTTAGCACCTTATACGACAACATTTGAAAAAAAAATCTCTGATGAGAAAGTTTACAAAAAATTACAAAGGGCGTATAACTATGGCATCGTTTGTTCTAACTGTTTTTTCATTTTATGGTGCCTTAAACATTAAAAACTCTTTTTAGTAACGGGTATTACCCCCTCTGGCTTGAATAACTGCATCCATACGTCTTGGCATGCTCTCAATTTGGTTAGCAATGTCTTCTTGAGGAATAAGTTCCCATTCTTCGCCAAGTGCTCGCCTCAACTCTTGTAACGATTCTGGTCTCGGTCGTCTATTCTTAACACGCCGTCCCAGCATGTCCCACACGTGTTCAATTGGGTTCATGTCTGGACTCCTTGCTGGCCATGGAAGAACATGGATTCCCACTTCTTGGAGATAATCTCCGACCACATGGGCAATATGCATTAGCATGCATTAAAACAAAATGATCGTCTACTAATTGGCCAAATGGCACAACATGATCAGCCAAACATTCATTTATATACCATACCTATCAGCTGTTAGTCTTCCATTTTCAACAAAAACCAACTCTGTACGAGCATCCGTAACGGGACTCATCGGTGAACAGAACACAGCTCCACTGTCCATTTCTCCAATCCCTGTGATCATTTGCAAAACGCAGTCGTTCAACTCGATGCATCCTGAGAAGTCTGGGACCAGTTGCAGGTCTACTTGATATCAGTCCACTTGCTTTCAACCTCCTTCTAACTGTTTTTGCCGAAATTGGGCGTCCATGCATGTTAACAAATTGCTGGGCTACACTAGTAGCTGGCAGGTTGCGCTCCCTAAGAACTCTCAACACCATATACCTGTCTTCATTTGGATTTGTAGCTCTTGGACGACCCGAACCTGGTCTTCTGGTATATTCTAGGGTCTCTCTAGACCGTTTTATGGCATCATGGGTTGTGCTTTTAGCCATATTCATAACATTTGCAATGTAAGGTACACTGCGTCCATCATCGTAAAGGGCTATAGCTCGAGCCACATCTTCAGGTCGCATCTTGTTTTAAGACAAATGTTACAACCCCACTTAAACTCAGAAAATGTAAAAATAAAGAAATAACGAATGATAACGATAATGAAGCACAAAATGGTTGAGACAAAATTGTTATAGCTGAGACTCCGAAAGCAAAATTGGAATATTTGGTTGTAATGGCTTGTTTATAAAACAAAAAACAATCAATAATGTACACACGTCTCCATAACAACAGATGGCTACCATAATATTGTATGAGAAGATAATGTTTTGCAAAATACCAGCAAATATTAAAGTGTCCGGTTTTTTTTTTTGTCCCTGAGTGTAAAATAGACTATAAAATTACAAAATAAAATTAAATAAAATATAGAATAAAATTTTCTACCATGCAACAATCTTCATCAAACCACTGTTTCTTTTTCTTAGTTTCATAATAACCTATGCTCTGTTCAGCTGCAATTGTGATGTTATCTCGGATATTTTCCCACATGCTATTAACATCTAACTCTTCCTCAACTTCATCGGAACTTGCTAATACGGCAAACCTATTTGAAATTTCGACCTGATAATATTGCTTAGTTTCCTCGGCCTTTAACTTGGACTCTCACTTTGAGAGAGGAACATAGGTTAACGATGTTTGAGAATAAGGTGCTTAGGAAAATATTTGAGGCTAAGAGGGATGAAGTTACAGGAGAATGGAGAAAGTTACACAACACAGAACTGCACGCATTGTATTCTTCACCTGACATAATTAGGAACATTAAATCCAGACGTTTGAGATAGGCAGGACATGTAGCACGTATGGGCAAATCCAGAAATGCATATAGAGTGTTAGTTGGAAGGCCGGAGGGAAAAAAGACCTTTGGGAAGGCTTCCTATATGTAACATATAGAAAGAAAGGAAAATTCATAATAAAATGTGAACAGTAGGTCAAAATAAATGAGACATACAAAGTATAAAAATACAAGACAAAAGTAATATTGATAATAGTAATAATAATAATAATAATAATAATAATAATAATAATAATAATAATAAAATAGTGAAGTACGAAGCATACAATGAACACAATATTTTTAGGTACACATAGTAAGGAAAATTATGATTATATATAGCTCAACTTATCACATTATAGATATACCATTATCGGGAAATATAATGAAAACAAAAAGATAAAATAAGTTAAATATCATTAGAACATAAAAAAAGTAGTGAATATGTGGAAACATACAATGCAACACTAAATTAGTTTGGCAACTCGTCATAAGATAATTTTCCAACTTGGATTTGAAAGATTTCAAGGTTCGGCAGCCCTTGACTTCAGGCGGCAGAGAGTTCCAGTGACGAGAGGTAGCAACAGTGAAAAATGAGGAATATAGAGATGATGTGTGAAGTGGAATTTCTGGCGTGTTATCGCGTTGTGATCAAGTATTAATATTAAAATAAAATAAACTAAAATAAAGTAAAGAAAATTAACTAAAATATAATAAAGTAGAATAAAAATAGAGATTAAAATAAAATAAAAAATTGTAAGATAAAATAAAATAAATTAAAATAAAATAAAGAAAATTAACTAAAATACGATAAAGTAGAATAAAAATAGAGAATAAAATAAAATGAAAATTATAAGATAAAATAAAATAAATTAAAATAAAATAAAGAAAATTAACTAAAATACAATAAGGTAGAATAAAAATAGAGAATAAAATAAAACGAAAATTATAAGATAAAATAAAATAAATTAAAATGAAATAAAGAAAATTAACTAAATAAATAAAATAGAATAAAAATAGAGATTAAAATAAAATGAAAATTATAAGATAAAATAAAATAAATTAAAATAAAATAAAGAAAATTAACTAAAATACAATAAAGTAGAATAAAAATATAGAATGAAATAAAACTAAAATTATTAGATAAAATAAAATAAAGAAAATTAACTAAAATATAATAAAGTAGGATAAAAATAGAGAATAAAATAAAATGGAAATTATAAGATAAAATAAAATAAGATAAAGAAAATTAACTAAAATGCAATAAAGTAGGATAAAAATAGAGAATAAAATAAAATGAAAATTATTAGATAAAATAAAATAAAGAAATTTAACTAAAATACAATAAAGTAGAATAATATAGAGAATAAAATAAAATGAAAATTGTGAGATAAAATAAAATGATTTGAAAGAATGAAATAAAATAAATAAGAATAAAATAAGCTATAAAATTACAAAATAAAATTAAATAAAATGTAGAATAAAATAAAATAAAAATAACAATCACGAACAATATAAACATTTAACGCAAATATAGGGTTTCTCTTGTGACTTTTTTTTTCTGAAAGCTCAACAGTTTTTGTGTATAGGCCTGTACATAGCGCTAATGTTATTGCGATTTGTGGGTCTTGGAATTGTAACCCTAGAGAGCACGGTGTCCATTATTGTTATTGATTGTTGGATTTCGTGTCGGGCCAAGTGATTAAGGTAACCGGGTCAACAGCGCTGCATCTTGGACCCAAGGTTTGTCCTCCATCTTCTCTTGCACCGCGCGATAAGCATCCCACTTGGAGGTGGTGCGGTAACCTGGAACAGTCATGAACTCATAACAACTGCACAAATGTATTTGTCGATAATCTAAACTTCGTCATATCTCATATCTGTGAACTTGATGCAGCATGACATCTCGTGGAATAAATCATTTACAACTCTCATGTTTTTAACATGAAGATTTCGTGTGCACGCCATTGAAGTGTACAAAGGTAGAGCTGCCATATTCTAGAACAGTCATGTCAACTGATGCCCATAGGATCAAGCGCGCGCTTTAGAGCCCAGGAGAGCCTGAGCGCTTTGCAGCGGAAAGGAAAGAGACAGACGAAAGAGGTGGTATATGCCGCTTGGTCGAGCTATATTCAAGGATGGCCAGCACTGATTCAATAGATAAAGGGAAGAGAACTTATTAAAACTGTATCCATGGTAATTTTTAGATTTGCCTGAGAAGTATAAGTGCATTACAAGAATGTAAGTTTTAATTTTAATGCTCATTTTTTCACAAGTTTGATTCTTTTATTCAAAAGAAATACTTTCTCAACTTTCCGTATAGAAAAGTGAAATTTTCAGGTGTAGGCCTATTTATTTAGTAGCCTTACAGAATGTTTTCGTAAATCTAATATACCGTATATACGTATTACTGAAGATAGTGTATTGAAAATTTTGAAAATATTCGCATGGAAATTGTTTGTAAGGAAATGAATTAACAAAGCAACTACTGTTACATCATAAGCAAAAGATACGTGCCCATGTGTTGTATAGCTTCAGCACATTTCGAGAAAATAATTTAATATGCTGATGATAGGAAGTTGCTCACCAATATCACTTTAAAAGCATAATGCGATGAGAGTTTTGTTATGGAATATTAGTTACACTTAAAACAGATACAGCACCTAGGTAACTTTGCTTTGTACTGTAATATTGTTTTGATTAGTTTATTTATTACTTTTATAAGGCTAAAGGTACCATCAGTATCAATTCCAACTTATCATGTGATACTCAATCTCTTTTTTTTTTTTTTTTTTTTTTTGGGATATCACTTTCTTTATGAATGATGTGTGTCATCCATTTAATACAGTATAATATTATACTACTATGGAATTTAAGTGAATATTCCTTCTTAACTCTCTATTATGTTATTAACATTTAAAACACAAGTGCAATATTAAGAAGTTGGTATTAGTACTTTTGTTTTGGGTAGACAATATAGATAATATTAAACAGAAAGAAGCCATATAAAAATAACGACATAAAATTTCACTTTCCTTTTGAAGTTTGTGCACCACTGTTTTCTTAACCCAACAGGCTGTTTATTCATATACACAACCCTTCCTCTTTCCAAACCTAGCGCTTGATGCCCGCGCACGACGTCAAGGTCAGAAAAATGCGCTTGCTTTGACATCACTGTTCTAGAATATCGACGCTAGGTGATAGTATATCAGCACCAAGCTCCGGACATCTTTACCCTCAGGGAAAATGTGGTGCAAAGTTTTATGAGAGGCGTGATGGATCTTGGAACCTTTGTCGATAGGTGAAAAATATCGCCTGGATCTATTGTATGCGGGTTTGTCCTACCTCAGCATTTATAAGAAGTGGTAGAAAATAATACAAAAAAATCTGATTTTAAGAAACTCTGATCTTCTGGATGTTGATTATAGAAAGTTGACACATTACGCTGTTTCTAGACCAATCATCTCTCATTACAGAAGAGAAAACTTCAGACTTTGTTTCTATGACATTGCCTTAATTCCATATATGGTATCTTGCTTTTAATCATGTTTGTTGACTTTCTTTGTGACTCATATTATACCTACATAGTCAAATATTTTATGGGGCATACTGTATACATGAAATAAGATAGTCACTTTATCTTATAGTAAACATCACCGGCTGGGTATTAATTGAACGCATGAACTATACTAGTTTTCGTGTAGCTGTCTTGAAAGTTATTTTGAAATACGACGTATATGTAACGTAAGATAGTTGAATGAATCTATAGTTGTCTGTCTTGAGTCATTTGTGGGACACGCTATACACACACAAATGTGACAACATTCAACAATTTTAATACAACTGACTCCCTTGTTGTTTTAGGACACATTTCTGTAATGTAAAGTTAGACACGTAATCAAATAGGAAGAATAAGAATTGTCTATCTCTGACCGTTTGTAATAGAGGCTTTATTATATTTAGCATGAATACTTATGGTAACAATAACAAACATTTATAATAAGCATTTATCATTTGGAGATTTCTGTGAAATGATCATACAATTTCATCACTCGCCGATAGAGTCATTTGTGGGACACGTTGTATATGTAAAGTAAGAAGATACTAACGACGTAATAAGAATCTGCAGTTGTCGCTTAGCGACCTCTGTGAGGCGCTTGTGGAGTTATCCTGCTACGAGATGTCTTAGCGAATCGGGATGTGCGCGTAGGATCCGGATGGTGCAGCCATCTAGAGTGGGCTCCTTGATTAAATAGGGCTCCTCTTGTATGTACTCGTATACATTACCGTAGTTACTTACTAAAGTAAATGCTTAAGCGTGTTGCAAGACATAGTTGAGGATTATTGAAGTTATTTCCACAGTTAATATAGACAACATTACATATACATTGTGTAAAATAAACATAAAAGTGACAAAACAGTGAATTGAAAGGAATTGAAATACCAAAAGGCACAGAAAATGTGTTGAACGTAATCCAAAAGAACCAGTACCATAAAAATCTGAAAATGTATCTATAGTAATGTCACAAGTAATGTTAAGAGAGAAGTTCTTATTGAATTTGGTATTCCCAAGATTAATTAAAATGTGCCTCAGTGAAACTTACAGCAGAGTCCGTATAGGTCAGTTTCTGTCAGATGCTTTTCCAATTCACTGCGGGCTAAAGCAAGGAGATGCACTATCGTCTTTACTTTTTAACTTTGCTCTAGAGTATGCCATTAGGAAAGTCCAGGATAACAGAGGGTTTGGAATTGAACGGGTTACATCAGCTGCTTGTCTATGCGGATGACGTGAATATGTTAGGAGAAAATCCACAAACGATTAGGGAAAACACGGGAATTTTACTTGAAGCAAGTGAAGAGATAGGTTTGTAAGTAAATCCCGAAAAGACAAAGTATATGATTATGTCTCGTGATGGGAATATTCTACGAAATGGAAATATAAAAATTGGAAATTTATCTTTTGAAGAGGTGGAGAAGTTCAAATATCTTGGAGCAACAGTAACAAATATAAATGATACTCTGGAGGAAATTAAACACAGAATAAATATGGGAAATGCCTGTTATTATTCGGTTCAGAAACTTTTAGCCTATCATCCAGTCTGCTGTCGAAAAATCTGAAAGTTAGAATTGAAGACATTATTACAAAAACAGCCCTTGTCAATTTTTAACGAAAATGAGTTAAAAGCACCATCACGTGAAGGCGCATTTTTGCCACAATCTGAAATGTGTTTAAAAGCCAAAAACGATCTGTGTCAGGTGCAATAGCCATAAGAAAAAACACCGATTCTACAAAAACAGCCCATGTCATTCTGCTTTCGTACAAAAATTGCCCTTGTCAGCTGACATGGGTTGTCCTTTTGTTAAATGTTTTCAGCACTGAATTGATTAGGTACATTATGCATTATGTAATAATTATTGGCAGCATTGTGTTAAATTGAATAAATATTGAAATGTTTCATATTGCAACAAAGAAGTCATTGAGCATTCCATTTTAGTCTCTTGTACAGTATTTGCAAAAAAAAAAAACCGGACCCACCCTTGTAGCTTATTTCATAGCCTTGTTCACTCCAGAAAACGGTAGATTGGTAACTAAGACTTTCGTGGTTCGAATTCTGCCTGGGAAGGAAACTTTTTTTTTTGTTCCTTATTCAAATTTATTTCCAATACTTTTCGATTGATAGTAAAATTCATGTTTTGGGAATTAATAAGTTAATTAAGTAGTAAAATATCACTGCAATCGAAATAAGGAACAAAAAAAGTTTCCTTCACAGGCAGGATTCGAACCACAAAAGTCTTACTTACCAGTCTATCGTGCTCTGGAGTGAACAAGGGTCTGAAATGAGCTACAAGGGTCGGTCCGGTTTTTTTTTTTTTTGCCGCTACTGTACATCATGGCTAGTAATGATGGAAGTGGATTAAATTTTCAGAAAAGAAAACGAAATGGCAGAAAGGAAGATTTTATTAAGAAAATTAATGTAGAGGGAAAATAAAATACTAATCACGTAGGGAAATATGTAGCAGCTTGCATTATAAGGTGAGAATAAGTTCAGATGGTATATCCAAAGATGTGCCTGTTTGTCGCAATGCGTTTATGAGTTTGCATGGGATAATAAGAGAGCGTCTTCCTACTGTACAGGCATAATTGCTGAACTATCAGAAATCTCCTACTGACTCCAGAGATAAACACACTAATCGCCCCAAGGCGGTTCCAAGGGTATCAATACTTCAAAAACTAACGTTTGCCACTCTTTACAATGAACCCTTGAAGATCAAGCAATAAAAATTAGAGGACCTGAAAAAACTGTATGGATTATCATCTCCAGAAAGTCTCTGGTTCTTTGAAAGTCTCCAACCTGTTTCAGAAACGAAAACTACCAATACACATGTTGTAGATATTGAAGGGTCCAATAACAGCAGTGGAGAAAAAAGTTATTAATAAGTGTTGTGATGTCCTGACAATTTACTGATATTACAATACAATATTAAATATTAAATTAATATTATTTCGATCTTCATTTGTATTATTTTAATACAAAAATAGCCCATGTCACACGCTCCCACATTCAATAATTGATTATAGGTCTCTAATATGTAAAAACTTACATGTGTTTATCATATATCTGATTCTTATATCGTGAAGAAAGAGTCTACCTTTTTTTATTTCGATGTTATAATTTACATGGGCTGGGGGTTGTTTTTTTGTTCTCTTGAAAAATCGACATTTTTGACAAGGGCTGTTTTTGAAATAATGTCTTCAATTTATAAAACAGTTATATTACCGGTTGTTCTTTATGGTTGTGAAACTTGGACTCTCACTTTGAGAGAGGAACATAGATTAAGGGTGTTTGAGAATAAGATGTTAGGAAAATATTTGGGGCTAAGAGGGATGAAGTTACAGGAGAATGGAGAAAGTTACACAACACAGAACTGCACGCATTGTATTCTTCTCCTGACATAATTAGGAACATTAAATCCATTCGTTTGAGATGGGCAGGGCATGTAGCACGTATGGGCGAATCCAGAAATGCATATAGAGTGTTAGTTGGGAGGCCGGAGGGAAAAAGACCTTTAGGGAGGCCGAGACGTAGATGGGAAGATAATATTAAAATTGATTTGAGGGAGGTGGGATATGATGATAGAGAATGTATTAATCTTGCTCAGGATAGGGACTAATGGCGGGCTTATGTGAGGGCGGCAATGAACCTCCGGGTTCCTTAAAAGCCAGTAAGGAAGTAAGTAAGTAATGTCACAAGAGGTCTGAGATTTGCCGATAGATTATTTGGGAAATCTCAGACCTCGAGTGGCATTTATTAGGACTATTTCGTGAATAAAATCAAATGTAAATAATATATCCGTAAAATTCGCTCACAAAATGTTATTAATTGTATATTTATGAATACTTAGCCTGTTCAGACATTATAAGTCGAAATAGATGAATATCGATTACTGCAATAAAGAAATTGAATGTTATTCAGTAATGCCAATTGAGAAAAGCGAAATACAGGTTTAAAAATGTTGATAACATGCAGTTCTATAAAATTGGTTAAATGTGCATTTTTTTATGGAGGTGACTGTCCATCCGAGTCCATTAGGATAATCGGGAATGTATGTTTACTTTTATGCCTCACCCATTCCAGGTGTAGTTTGCTTGCGACGAAGATAAGCGACTTTGCAGCTATGAGTAACTCGCTCTGGAGTTCTGATTAACAAAATTCATCTGCCGAAATCGATAGCGTCTACTATACGTACAATATTTTGTTTCATACTATACAGGATGTTCCAGAAATACTTTGACAATCCTTGGGGGCATGTTTCTCACACCAAAACAAGAAAAAAAATTTCATATAAACATATGTCCGAAAATCCTTAGTTTTTTAGTTATTAATGAAAGAACATAATGAAACATCTATTAGATATTATTGTCAGCTTGGTAGCAAGTGTTGCAACTTTAATCAATACAGAAACTCATAACTTAGACCTCGGACTTTTAGGTCCTAAAAATCTTAAATTAAGTACCTAAAATAGGTTCTATCACAAATCAAAATAGGTTCTAAAATTACAAAAATAGGTGAACAAAAAATGACATTTTTTTCATTTCCCATTACAAATTAGCTGAAACATTTGACATTATTTCATTGTAGGCCTACATGTCCATAATTAGAGCCAGAGTAAACAACTAACACCTTTTCTAAGTTTTCCATTGAGAAACTGCATCGCTTCTCAGATAACACCATCTTATATGCCGAAAATGAGCGTTCCACATCAACTGACGACACCAGAGCATATTTAAATGTTGGCATTAGATGCAAGGGAAAGCACATTCATGTTCAGGTGTTTTGCCAGCCAAGATGTCAGCAGCTGTGCGGAAAACTGTCAGTCCTGGGTTTTTTTTCAAGCACTGATTCATTTCGGTTTGTTGCGTTTGATTGTTGAGTGGTCATGAACGTTTGCTTAAAATTTGATTTCTTTTGTAAATTTGTTTGATGCTTAGCTCCTTTAACGTGATGGGTTAAATGTGACTTTTGTTCACAACGTACCTAAAAATAACAATAAAATTTATGAAATTCATGAAATAAATTATTTTCATGAAGTGTTTACGAATGAAATCTACTTAGCAAAATACGGTAGCTCTTACGGCAAGCATTCGTAGTTTGTTTTAACGTGAAATTTAGAAAATAAAAATAAAATCTTTTCCGAATTATTTAGTTAGAAGCTACTCACTACATGGAGTATCCTACATTTTCGATAATTCTTAACGTAATGCTAAGTGTTACACAAATTTATAAAATTTACTCGCCTCTTTATGGCACACATCGCAGTGAATAATTCTTCCATCTGTTGAGAAATTAGGAAGTTCTTGTATCCATTGCCGAATCAGAAATAATCTGCTACTCGGTACTTTCGGCATGTTTTACTTTCCACTAAATACAATGTCTTCGCTCTGAAATCTCACACTGTAATGAATAGAGGAGACGAACTATGCTGGGATTGTTATCAAGGCACGACTGGCATACAGAATTACACAGCACTTCCATATTACCAACTGTAGAAATTGGAAAATGTAAAATTAGGTAAAAATAGTTTCTAACGTGAAATTGGGTATTTTTAGGTTGTATGGAACCACCATTTTCGAACATATATTTCCATAATTCGTATATATACAACTTTTCTTTTGTGTATATCATGAGGAATAAAATAGGTTTTTACCTAAAATCTAGGAAATATAAAGAATACTGTTAGAGTTTGGGATTCGTCTCCAAGAGCGTCGCGACACGAGGAGGTTTTACTCACCCGGTTGAGGATTGGCCATTGTCATCTGACACACGGCCATCTCCTAAGTGGCGAACCTCAGCCGGAGTGCGATATGTGCCATGTTCCACTTACGGTGGAACACTTTTTATTGCGTTGCAGGAAATATGACCATGCACGGAGGCAATATGGAATTCGGCCGACATTACGTGACGCTCTTGGAAATGATTTTAATTGTGCAAATGCAGTTCTGAGATTTTTATCAAATACAGGTTTGGATAAGGTGATTTAGTTTTTTATTGATCCGTTTTACTCATCCTCCGGACCCTTTACATCCGGAGGTTACATTTGTTGTTTTATATTTGATTTTACATTGTTGACATTTCGGACTTTATACATAAGAATATTTTATAAAATTTTATGGTTTTAAAATATGATTGACAAGTTATCTCTGGTGGCCTTAGTTTTATTGTTTTATTTGTTCGTCATGACTACCACCTAGTGTGGTAGAACTGCTCACTTTTATGATTCTGTAGAAATCACCTGATGTATACTGCATTTGTGTGCCTCGTTTTATCGTGACAACGCTTTTTAGTTCTTTTAGCACTCTGATTATTATATTATTTATGTCTTTGTTATATTAAGAATTTTAGATAAGGGCGCAAATAGCCATAGTAGCTGACGCGCCCTTCATAAACCCTACTACTACTACTTTACCTAAAATCCGAGGTCTAAATTAACAAATCTTCAAAATGTTCTCTTGCTTCCACACACACATGCACTCGTCGGATCATGGACTCCTTGGCAACACATAGCCATCTAGGATACAATGGGTGCATCAGCAGACATATCGATAACATCATTCGATTAATTATTACCGGCTACAAACTTAAGTTAAGTTGTTGGATTGTACCTCGAAACGCGTTAAACGTAAACTTTCATTATCAAAATTTGATAATGAAAGTTATTTATTTAATAAACTACGTAATATCACAGTTTAGTATATATAGTCACGAAGCCTGAGTTGTGAGGGTACTAGGAACAATAGACTGTGCCGATACTATTTCGCATTGTCTGTGATGAGGCGATAGTAGCGATCCTAGTGGTTAGCAACTATCTAAGGATGCATATTCCCTACGTATTGAGCTTCGTGACTATACAGGGTGATTCAGACCACCCGTAACAGTAATTTATTTCGGAAACTATTTCATTAAAATTTTCGAGACGAAAATATTTATTACTAAACCACATGTGAATTTCACTTGAGCTTCATTTCCTCACTCATCGCTAACAGGAAGTAGGGTCAGTGACGTATCACTTTAAAATTTCAAATAGGAGTCGAGGTCAAATATGGTACCACTTGATAGAGCTCTTCAAAACAAACAACTTTCATAGGAAACGTTTTTATTAATTCCTACCCTTTCAATGAGAAAGCATACGAAAAGATCAATATTGATGGCATTGTCTTTTGTACGTTTTTTCATTGAAAGAGTGGGAATTAATAAAAACGTTTCCTATGAAAGTTGTTTGCTTTGAAGAGCTCTATCAAATGGTACCTTATTTGACCCCGACTCCCATTTGAAATTTTAAAGTGATACGCCACTGACCCTACTTCCTGTTAAGGGCTGATTGTTGAAATCAAGCTCAAGTGAAAGTTCACATGTAGTTTAGTTACGAATATTTTTGTCTCGAAAATTTTAATGCACTAACTTCCGAAATAAAAGACTGTTACGGGTGGTCTGAATCATCCTGTATGCATACAGTCACGAAGCTCAATATGTAATAAATATGCATCCATAGATAGTTGCTAACCACTAGGATCGCTACTGTCGCCTCATTACAAACAATGCGAAATAGTATCTGCACAGTCTATTGTCCCTAGCAACCTCATCAACTCAAGCTTCGTGACTGTATATAACTTACTACACTGTATAATATTATTTCTCTGCTACGTTATCGTATGTACTCTGCACACATTTAACTTGCCTGCCGCTGGAGCGCTACTGTCGAGCCAGTTGTCAAATGTTGGCATATTTTATAGGAATGATTTGCGCGACTGTGACTTACACTTTAGTTTCGCCACTGGTACCTTTACATACGAGTAAATACAGAGTGATTTATATAGAACTGACACATTTCTTTCTTTAATTATTCCGTTGGAAATTCATTCAATGACCCAATTTTAGCACCAAATTAAGCAGAATGTTCTGGAGTTTCGATTCCTTGTCACTAGATGCGCAGATGTTTATGTTTTATTCCTATTGTTGGCAGCACTGACCCAATTTTAGCACCAAATTAAGCAGAATGTTCTGGAGTTTCGATTCCTTGTCACTAGATGCGCAGATGTTTATGTTTTATTCCTATTGTTGGCAGCACTAGATGCGCAGATGTTTATGTTTTATTCCTATTGTTGGCAGCTGTTTTCGACATTTTGTGTCAACGTGAAAATGCAGTACACATTAAATCAACGACTCTTCCTTGTGAAGCAATACTGGATTACGAATTCAATTACAGCTACTCAAAGGGCATACCAGAGAGAATTTGGTGTTCGCAGTCCTCCCAAAAGAAACACAATACTGGGACTGGTAAACAAATTGGAAACAGCTGGATCTCTGGTGAGTTAAAAGGGCAAGCATCATTCATCTAGGCTTCCCACGATTGTTGTTGACGTAAGAGCACGACTGGAGCAGTCACCCAAAAAATCATTAAGACGTTTGTCTTTGAGTTTGTTGAGCATCTGGACAATGTAGAGCTGAGTCAAGGATATTTTCAGCAAGATGGCGCTACATGCCATACATCGAATGAATCCATGGAACTACAGTAATTGCAAGTTTCTTTGACGACCGAATAATTTCCAGGAACCTGTGGCCACCGAGATCTCCGGATTTGACAATGCCGGACTTCTTTCTATGGGGTTACTTAATCTCCCAAAATTCCTCTACATTTTAGGTATAATAAGTTGTCGCTAGCACAATTCGTTTTGAAACAATTAATGAAAGAAATGTCAGTTCTATACGTAAATCACTCTGTATCTTGAAATTGAATTGTGTGGCAACTCAAAGTTTTCCCTTTATTTATTCCTTCGTATAAAAAAAATGGGATTAGTTGAGAATTTGAGTCAGAGGAGAATGAATTTCTCTGCAGAAAGTAATTTGCACCTTCAATTTATTCTGTGTAAAAACCCAGTGCTGCCAACCATGAATCAGCTCCCTGCCGCGCCCACTTTTTCTCTGAAATGAAAACTGTGACCCTGAGAAGTAGCCTGTACCGTAGCCGGGTCGGAGTTCAAGAAACCTCGTGAATAGAGGGTAACACAATGCATCACTGATAGTGGATCTAAATTGACTCGGCGTGTTAAGTATTCATGCGGTACACAGTGAGTAAGGTCATGCGAAATCAATGAGGGTGACAGACACTCCAAAAAAACATCAAGATTGATGGGAGCGCTGCACCACTTGATTACCTGCTAACCTCTTTGCTTAGAATTCTATTTCTCCGAAATATTGTTCTCTTGCCACACTCTTTTGGTGTGACCTATTTAGTTTTTGTTTAACCCTTTGACGTCCTCATGCTTTCTAAGCCCGCCATCGGTTCCTATCGTGAGCAAGATTAATCCAGCCTCTACAATCATATCCCACCTCCCTCAAATACACTTTAATATTGTCCTCCCATCTACGTCTCGGCCTCCCCAAAGGTCTTTTTCCCTCCTGTCTCCCAGCTAACACTCTATATGCATTTCTGGATTCGCCCATACGTGCTACATGCCCTGCCCAGCTCAAACGTCTGGATTTAATGCAGTGGCGTAGGATGAAAATTTGAGCAGGGGAAGCTAACTCAAGTTGTCTTTCATGCAATATGAGAAAACGTATTACAAAAATACAGCCTTAAAATAAATAGTAGTCAATGTCAAGTCAGCAGTCGAAGATTGGTTGGAACCTCGTAAGTAACACCAATAAGGCATGACCTCAAATGGTACGTAGTAAAATATGATTTCACGGTTTACACATATCTCTTAACAAATAGATACGTATACGTATAACATTAGCTCACTCCCTGTCATACTTAGAGAAATCACAATATTAGTATCATTACGTAAGTATGCGTCTGTCTTTTGGTTGTGTCCTTCATTGACAGCAAGGGAGTCGGTCATTTGTTTTTTAAATCACATTTTTGTTCGTAAGTCAGTCTTGATAATACAATTGTCCTAAAAAATTCAAGTAAATTAGTGTCAGGAACTGTTATTTCACTCATTATTTATTACATCAGCCACAATGCACACTAACACTTCAACTGAACACAACTGACGAAAAGGGATAACTCGGAAACTACTTGTTTTAAATGTTAAAGCTAGCTTCTTGCGAGCCTTGCGACTAGGGTAGTTTAGTTAGAAAGGGATGGAAAATCTGCGGGGTGGATTACACAGAAGAAACCAGTCTGCTTGGAAGCTGGTGTGTGCAGACTTCTTGTTTACTGCTGCATCACAAATCCTCCTGGGCTGCCGCATCACAATATTTAACGCGTAAATATAAATTCTATTAAAATTAATAAATCATTTTCTTCATAAACTGCAGGTTTATTATGAAATTATTATTAACTGGGGAAGCTAAGCTTTTTAGCTTACATTGACGCTACACCACTGATTTAATGTTCCTAATTATGTCAAGTGAAGAATACAATGCGTGCAGTTCTGTGTTGTATAACTTTCTCCATTCTCCTGTAACTTCATCCCTCTTAGCCCCAAATATTTTCCTAAGCATCTTATCCTCAAACACCCTTAATCTCAGTTTCTCTCTCAAAGTGAGAGTCCAAGTTTCACAGCCATACAGAACAACCGGTAATATAACTGTTTTATAAATTCTAATTTTCAGATTTTTTGACAGCAGACGAGATGACAAAAGCTTCTCAACCGAACAGGGGCGGCTTTTGGGGTAGTACCAGTGTGCCATGGCACCGCCAATGAAATAAACAAAAAATAATATCCTAAAAGGCAGTTGTAATAGTTTATTTATACACATTTTATTCGTATTTCATCTGAACGAGCGCGCGCACAGATCCGGACGCACTCTTGCAGTGTTTTTCCGAACTTTGGAGCCACTTCTGTGTGGCACTGCCTACGTCCATATAACACTGTACAAAAGGCTACTGATTCTAGTTTATATGTTTCTTATGGCAGACTTTGAGCCGAATTCAATTTGACTCGGTAGTTAATATTCCGCCCGCTAGAGCACAGTAATGCAGAAATTTCGCTAGATGGCAGGGTTGTTGGAGACGTTATTTGTCTATGAGTTAGAGTTCCGCGCCAAATGTTAATGTAATGTTGCCAATTCAAAACTAATGCACATAACTTGGATTTGAATGTGTAAATTATTATCCATTTAGCTATATTGAATGCAGAGATAGTCATGGTTCTTTTTAGAAAGATAAATATTTTTTCATATTATGTAAAACTGTTTGTTAATGTTGTGTAATATTTGTTTTATTTTGCGGCAACTAAATATCGCTACAATGTTGCTATAGTATTGATGCTTCTGTTAACGATACATGAGATCTGTGCAGGACATGAACATGTGTTATTCAGGCCGCTGCCTTGGATTCATCGGCCTGTTAAATAAAATGCAAACGTGTTCGTTTATTATCTATATCACTGTTTATCTCGTGTGTTTTTGCCAGTAATTTTATTAATTATAATATTTATTTGTATTTGACTAACAATACTGTGAAAGTTTTGATTATCTGTATCTGTAAATTTCGTTATTAGTTTCTGAAATGTTATTGTAACTGTTACTAGATGCATTATTAACTGAACACCTGGTAAAATAGCTGGTTTAATTAATGTGTTTTATTTAACATAATGTAAACGTGAGCTGCGAGTATCAGTTTCACTAGGGTAATTTGCGTAAAACATTTTTTTTTTCATTTTTGGCACCACCACCAGAATGCCTCATCGGCCGCCACTGCAACCGAATAATAACAGGCATTTCCCGTATTCATTCTGCGTTTAATTTCCTCTCGAGCCTGTAAAAGCGTCATATAACAGTCTGAGAGTCCAAAGCAGGGCTCGTTGGCACGTAAGTAAGGATCAATTGTCGCGTCGGGAACCCAATCCATAGTTCAAGGCAGCTCCTAGAGGCGGCCTTGACTGCTTGGCGATGATTTCACTCTCGACGGGTGTGCAGCCTCCGGTGATTCATACAGCCTTAATGGCCGCGCTCCGTGTTTCGTGCGCTTCTCAGAAAAGGCGAGCGATACCATCTGACAGTTGACAGTCGCACTTGAATCACCTGTGTTGAGCGGACTGCATGCGGAGCGAAGAAAAATAGTGTGGGTGAAAGAGCATGATTACCTAATTTTAACTTCGGTGATCTCGAAGAGTCAGCTATTGGTCTGTCTGCATTTTTCATGGTTCTCTGCCTTTCTCTCTTCCTCTTCCTGTCGGTTTTACTGCGTCCCTTCTCTTCTTTCTATCTCTCTGTTCCTCAAGACGAAGCGCTACTAAGTTTTGTCATTTCTACATCACTAAAGTTTTGATTTTCTCTGGATAAATCAAAACCTCTAGTCAGATTACTGTTGAAGAACATTTCGAGGAAAATGTTTATGTATTTTTTTTTTATTTAAAGTAATTTCAATTTCTAGTGAACATTTTTATTTGGACTTCACATAACGGTAATCAATTTCTTAAAATTTTAAAATGGAAGTAAGGCTCCCTATATTGAAATGATGCTTTGGTTTTTTCTTATTTTTTTTTTCATTTACACTGAATAGTTTTATCGTGCAATTCGATATAATCTGAAATATCGTATAAATTATTTTATTTTATTTTTTTATATTAAAATTAATTGTTTGTTTTTGTATATGTTATTGATTAATTTTTTTAATTATAGTTTTTTTTTCACCTTCCTGAAAATGTTGCTGCAATTAATATTGCTGATATACACGTGCACAATTTTCTTCCAATTTTTAATTTGACTATTACACGTCTTTTACTACGTTATACTACTTTTGACCAATAAAACGGTACGAAAGGACGTGTTTCAACCAATCATGGCTTTTTATCGCTACAAGTTTATCACTTCCCTAGCATTTGTTTTTATCACTTCCCTAGTATGTGTTTCTTTGTTTGCAAACATTTCAAGCTGCAAATTCGTTATGGTACTCCTTATAAAACATGCTTTGCGATCGTCATTTGTTTCCCTCATAGATAGTCGATTGAAAACGGCGGCTTCTTTCAAACATTTTGGTGAAAGTAACATTAGTGAAATAGAGTTTTAGTGTCAATTAATATATATTTTATTGCATTAGAGTACTTTATTTCTTCTAATCTTTATATACTTTCTTCTAATAGTATAATAAATTAAAGGTAGAGATGATGTTTCAAATAGGCTACTTGATTGTTTATACATATATAACAGTTGTCAAAGTAGATAAAAGTTCAGTCAGGTATAAACAACTGTGGCGATTCAAGGCTGCTTGACGTTCGGGACTTCGGGAGTGATCAACCTCGGCGTCTCGAAACACTCACAAGCAGTCTTTACGTCAACGACACGACGTATACAACATTGTCGTGCGGGTTTTCGGTTTTGCAGGCGCTGTTAGTTTTGCTTTCACGATCGTTGTTCATCTCTAAACGATATTTCATACAAGTTGAGAGGATGCGAAGGTATATCTTTCGCCTTCTACTTGCCCTGAGTCCGTCAGAAGCAGACCGGTAGCTGTTACCTCTTATACCCGCATCCCCCAAGTTGTACACAAAAGAAAATAAAATATTAAATAAAGTACATAAGTTGATATAAACTACAGCAACACAGATGTTCAACAATACACATTTCAGTATATTTTAGTGTCGTTCTTACAATATTTTCAACTGATAATTAAATTAAGGAATGTCAGTTTGTATTATGAAGTCAGGGGGGAGCGACACAGTGCAGATTGTCCCGTTGTGTATGCTTAGAGTAGCAACTAGCGGTGAAGAAAACATTTATCTTCTGCTGTCAGTAGCTTTTTAATGTGCCAGTTGATATAAATAACAATAAAATGAAATATAAACGCCTAGTATAGATTTTCGAAATATAGATTACCGGTGTACATATTCAATAATAAGAATTTTCGCTATGTTCAAAGTCAATTCGTCGAACGTTGGTAAGATAGACAGTAGCATCTTCCCCTTCACGGATAGTAAAGAGTGTGAGTAGAGGGGAAAGCCTATCAACCAAACTGAAACGGGGATTAGTATGTGTGTATGTATGTATGTGTATGTATTTATATATGTAAGTATTTATATATGGTCCACATCTGTGGAATAACGGTCAGCGCGTCTGGCCGCGAAACCAGGTGGCACGGGTTCGAATCCCGGTCGGGACAAGTTACCTGGTTGAGGTTTTTTTCCGGGGTTTTCCCTCAATCCAATACGAGCAAATGCTGGGTAACTTTCGGTGCTGGACCCCAGACTCATTTCACCGGCATTATCACCTTCATTTCATTCAGACGCTAAATAACCTAGATGTTGATACAGCGTCGTAAAATAACCCAAAAAAATTATATATGTATGTATGTGTGTATTTATATATGTATGTATGTAAATATACAGGGTGTTTAAAAAATACGGGGCATAATTTCAGGTATGTATTTCCCACATGTAGACAATCAAAATAGTTCATTACAACATGTGTCCGGAAATGCTTTATTTCCGAGTTATGGCCTTTACAACATTGAAATTCACCGGAACCATACCTCATGTTTTAGAAGACACTCCACTGATCAATCGTCAACACATTCACTTCTTGCATGATGGCGCTCCTGCACACTTCAGTCGTACGGCTCGCCGGTACTTGGATCGAAGGTTTCCTTATCGATGGATAGGTAGAGGTGGCCCAATTGCTTGGCCTCCACGCTCAAATGATCTGAACCCTCTCTATTTCTACTTGTGAGGCCATTTAAAATCATTGGTTTATTCGTCTCCGGTGCCTGATTTGGAATCCCTTCGGAATCGAATTGTGGCATGTTCTGAGGACATACGCAATACTCCTGGAGTTTGGGATCGTGTTCGCAGGTCAATGAGACATCGATGTGAGGTCTGTATTCAAGCAGGAGGTGGACATTTTGAACATCTTCTGTAATGATAACGACCTGCGGAAAGAAAAACGTTCCGGTGAATTTGAATGTTGTGAAGGCCATAGCTCGGAAATAAAGTATTTCCGGACACATGTTGTAATGAACTATTTTGATTGTGTACATGTGGGAAATACATACCTGAAATTATGCCCCGTATTTTTTAAACACCCTGTATATGTATGTATTTATGTATGTATGTATATTTCGGCTCTCTGACCTAATAGTATACGTTTACCCTTCGGTCGGCGCATTCCCAAGCCACACCGGCTGACTACACTAAGGCTCGTTGAGAATCCAGGTTTCGAGCAGGCATCCTCATTCGCTCCTAGACCAGCAGCCCGCTCCGTGCTTTCGGGAATGCTCTGAAATGATAACGTAATGGAGATCGGGAGGAATTATGTAGATGCCTAGCGCGGGGAAACGGGAGGACCCTGAGAAATACTCCAACTAAGACCTTATCCGCCATAAATGCCACTATGGACCTTTCAAATGAAAAATCCCAGGTCTTATTGGAGTCGAACCCATATCGCCTGCGTGATAGGTCAAAGGTCTAACTATTCAGTCACCACACAAATAATTTCTAATATTCTAGTAATGTCACCGTCTGTTGTAGACTATGGAAGCAGCTTGAAATGTTCCCTACATGAATAATAAATTCGTAAGCATATTCAAATTATTAATTTTTATGAGTGCAGGCCTGTAGCAGGACAATGAGTGGCTTTCCCTCGCTTGTAAACGCACTACATGCTTGTTACGGATCTTGGTCTCCCAGACGGTCGTTTCTAATCGATAGATTTCACCTGCTTTTTCTCCCTCGCCACCTACATTTTCGCACTTCCCACCGCCCTCTCTACTACAAGTGACGAAATTCTAAAGCCTCTCCCCGTACGACGTAGGTCTATAAAACCGAATGGCCCGAGGATATGAATCTTTATGAGTTTAATTAGTGTGTCGTGAAGAAATTGTGTTTAGACAGCGTTTATAAAATTGCACTCGCGGTATATCGAACCAGCGACATGAACGCTTCCGTGCTCTTTGTTTTCGTGATGAAGTCCGTTTCATTCCGAAATAAACCGACTTTGTGGTGTTACTGTCCCTACGTCACGCCAAACTGTACCCAATCAAGTGCGTTCTTTAGAAGTTTCGGCTATCGAAGCAACAGGAACATTGCCTGTACAGTAAACAAACAGCTATGATTAATATATCGTATATTTCACAGCACGAAATGTGTTATAATTTATATCGTATACAATATTGGTACAGGAGGTCACTTACAACATTTTGAAATAAAACATGTAGTAATCTATTATTCATTTTTACTTCTCTGAAAGGAAAAAGAAAACTTTTGCTGGGGAAGTTTACAATTTTGAAATATACAGATTTAAAAAAACCTTTTTACCACCCAAGAAAGGATATATTTCGGGACGAAACATAACGTCCTTAGTTCCAGGAAGTAATAGAGGCACTCACTCCATACCGCCCACTGCAAATATGAGTGAACAAAAGGCAACCTTTCTTATACAACTACCTTGTATTGTAAAAATCACTCAGAAAGTAGCGTTGCCTTCATGCGGTGGAGGACGACATGATATTTCTCGAACTATAATTGTTCTGCACACGTCTTAACAAGCCTTCCCATGCAATTTGCAATCTTACCCACCCTCTTCCTAATTCTTCCAGGGAAAACCCGTGTCAAGTCTGACATGAGACTTTCAGGTTATTCCTTGACCTCTTTATTTTAAATTTAGTAGACCTATACGGAAATGGGATTTTCCGAGTAATTAGAAAGTATGGTTCTCGGCTGGAATAATCCTACGCTTCTGAATGAGACAGGAATGTCACTTTTCAAACAACAGTTTGTAAATGCCTATAGTTTGAGGTTTTAGTAGGTACTTTGTTTCTTACAGGGAGCAGCTAAAATTCATATGTCCCACATCTCCTCTTATTTTCTCCTAATCCAGTAAAGCGAAACAGTGCTTGCAGTTCTGTTGTGTCATTCATTTCACTCAGTTCTCTAGTTTTAGTACTTACAGTATAAAGTGCAAGTGAGTTTATCTACTGCTTTTAACTAACTAGAATGGCCCCTGTATCTTCAACCCTAACGACAAAAATAAAATCATGGATTGTGATGGACGAAGGTTTCACTACAGATGGAAAAATAGTAATGTGTCAAGTTTGCGGTAAAAAATTCGGGTGCTCTATGAAATCACAACTGGAGAGTCTTACCTATCCTATACCTGCCAGATATTGATATTAAATATTTTCATGATTTTACATATTTTGGTACATATTCAGCTTATTTTTCTTACATAAATGTGTACATATTTCACACTTTGATATTACATAAAAATCCGGTCCCTAGTTATTGGCATGAGGAAGGTACTATAAGCACTACCCCAGCCTATAATACCATATTGTAATATAGCTTGTACTAATGCGAGATAAATCAATCGTAAAGAATGGATAGTCAAATAATTTCGTAATTTTTGCTGCGCTCGTTTGCAACTTGCATACTCATTTTTAAATAGAGTCCTATTCGTACTTCTTTCAATACACCGTATAATGGTTTTCAACACGCTTGTATTAGCGTTATAAAATCTACTTTTAAGAAATGGCTGTCTGAAATAGTAATTTATGATACAAGTAGGCCTATGTGAAGTGGGTAGTATTTTGACAGGGCCACGTTTCTCAAATACACGATTGTCAAAATAGAACTTCGCGAAAGCATACCATACAATGTTTTTTCTTCGGTAGCCTCAAATGATTCCTTCACGCACACTTTGCGTACTTCACGCACACTTAGCGTACTTCACGCACTGTGTCGGCCTGGTTGGTGCAGTTGGTATAGCGCTGGCCTTCTATGCCCGAGGTTGCGGGGTTCGATCCCGGACCAGGTCGATGGTATTTAAGTGTGCTTAAATGCGACAGGGTCATGTCAGTAGATGTATGTATGTATTTATTCACACTGCAATGGGTATATACCCGGTGGCAGTGGTAACTAATTACACTCAATAATGACGATAATAAACTTATTAATAAAAATACAATTAATAATAATAATACTAATAATTAATAATAATAATAATAATAATAATAATAATAATAATAATAATAATAATAACAACAGGGAATATCCTAAATTAAATGAAGCACGATCACTTAAAATAACATTTAAAATAAGTCTAATTTGTGTCTTAAACCTAAGTTCGAACTAAAACCCACGAGTATGATATGTTCATATCTGCACAAGTACCTTTCAACATTACACTCATTTCGCTGTCAACTCACTCACTGCACTGGAACTACGACACATTTCACTGATTCTATCCTGATTTCACTAACACTTCAAAAACATTTCACTGTTCAAATACTTTGCACTGCCACTATAAACTATAAAGCTTCACTGACAGGAACACGTTTCACTGACACAACACACTTCACTGACATAACATAATTCTTCACTGATACAACACTTCAATAACAAAATATAATGTATACCCTTTAAATAGTGTGTATAATATACTACCGTCTATTAGTAAAGTCCTTAAGCCTATTTTTAAATACATTTTTGGTTGTTGGTAAAGCCTATAGTAAGTCTGCAGGGAAAGCATTCCAGTCCCTGATAGTACGATTGAGAAAAGAAAACTTTCCAGTGTCCGTCCTCTGTCTTCTTTCCCTCAATATATATGAGTGGTCGTTCCTTGAAGAGTAATTTGGCGGCTGCAACCTATTTTTTATTTCTCTCCAGGCAGGCTCACCTCTGTATGTTTTGAACATTGCGCATAATCAAATTCGCGTTCTCCTGTCCGTGAGTGTGTCCCATTTTAATGGTGAATTTTTCCGACAACACTTAAGAGCCCGTTTTTTAATCTTTTCCAGTGTCTTAATATGTTCTAATCTGTAAGGATCCCAACATGCAGCACCATATTCCATTACTGGACGTACTAGTGATTTATATGCAATCTCTTTGGATTTACTGGCATTTAAAAGAACTCCTGTGGGACAAAATTCCGGCACACTGGCGACTCTGATATAACCTCGGCAGTTACGAGCGTCATTAAATAAAACATAACATTCTCGCACTGGTGGTATTACTTCACGCACACTACGCTCACTTTATGCACTGCTAACAGTGCGTGAAATTGCACTTAACGCACTATCATAGAAATAAATTCATTTCGAAATTATAACCATTTCTAAAAAAATCACTGTCTTCAGGATTTTATGATAGACTTGCTGTAAAGTGCTGGCATTAATTAATAATTCATGGCACTTAGCAAATAATTCTCACTTGACATGTTAAGTTGATATATATAAGAATGAGTGTGTTTTGTTTGTTTGTTTGTTTGTTTTTTTTTTTTTGCACTTTCCTGTCTTTGCGTTGGTGTACAGTGTGTGAAATAGTAGTTATTTGCAGACCTTCACAATGATAAATTGTGGGAACAATCTTGAATTGTCTGATGACAGTGGAGATGTTCTCTTCTTTAATGAAGCATGTGTGAGTAATTTTTTAACCTCGAACCACAGCTGCTCGAGACTACAGTGTATCGGGTATCTTGTGAGAGAGATCACTACGGGTTGTCAATGAACTTTACAAGTTCAAGAGCTTTGTTCCGGCGTGGAATTTGACACGACACTGATTCACATACTGTGAGTATCTTACTCAGTCAGCTTGGGTCGCAGAGTTTTTAGGCCCGGTTGCAGAAAAACCAATCAGTTTTGATAAATGATCAAGGAGGGTTTGATTGGCCATCAGTTCTATTTTTGTCGTAGAAAGCACAATCATTATTTTATTCTAGATAAATTTTCCATCAGATTTTATCAACAGATTTTTGCTGATATATACATGGGATCGTCTACACCTGTGGAGTAACGGTCAGAGCGTCTGGCCGCGAAACCAGGTGGCCCGGGTTCGAATCCCGGTCTGGGCAAGTTACCTGGTTGAGGTTTTTTCCGGGGTTTTCCCTCAACCCAATACGAGCAAATGCTGGGTAACTTTCGGTGCTGGACCCCTGCCTCATTTCACCGGCATTATCACCTTCATTTCATTCAGACGCTAAATAACCTAGATGTTGATACAGCGTCGTAAAATGACCCAATAAAATAAAATACATGGGATCAAAACTTACTATAGGGTTTTGTCGTAAAATTAATCCAATTTTATATTATAAAAGAATAAAAAAATAAAAATATTAATAAACATTTAAACAATCCTATAATTTACCGATTTACTGTACAGAAAATCCCAATAGTAATGTTTGTTCTAGTGTATATAAAGAATCATATACGTGAATATCAGTTAAAATAATGTAAATTGTGGCGCAAGGGACTTCTTATATAAAGCAATACAATATTGTATTAAGGTATTAATAAAATGCAAACCACTTACCATAGAGGGCTGACATTTTGTACGTGTTTATTAACAAGATATACCAGTGATAATAGTTTTGTGAATTCAACTTTGAAAACATGGAAGTTAGTTATTTCAGTACAGTGTTCCCTTAAAGGTGAGCTGTTCGCAATACGTGAAGCTATCAAATTGTGTGTCGAAAATGAAGATAAAGCTCGTTTTCAAAGTTATTCTCAATCAGTCTTGTAAAAAATTGAGAATACAAGGGACAATCAATATGTTTTCGGACTGCCCTGAATGTAGGCAATACACAGAACATAGGAAACCGAGAAAAGTTATTTAGAACAAGAAAAACGCCCGGAATCTATACTAAATGCATCACTTCAAAGGCAGAGAAGAAGACTAGCCATAAGGCGTATGCGGAGAGATACAAAGAAAAATCGCAATAGGTCTTTGACATTTTTGCACAAAATCACGTGTAGAAGCTCAGTTCTTAAAGACAATCTGACGCTGTTTGATAGACTGACTCAACAGGCATGGAAGCAACGATCTTCAGAGACACGCGCATGTATGTTTAACGGTACAATAAATACAAATTCGGAAATGTATTGGTTGCACCTCGTAAGTATAAATTTGGACATTCTTGCCTCTGAAATTAAGTAATGGTAGACGCCAAAGATACGCGTGGGGGACATGGAGTTCACTAGAAAGAGATGTGATCGGCACTGCTCGACGGTAGGGAGATAATTTGCTCATTCAATATTAGGTTTCATGAAATAACTTTTCAAGCTATGAATATGGAGATTTTATGAACGCCCTGTACTTCACAGTAATTGTCGTTAACTTGTTGGAAAGTTTAGGGCTGCTAAGGTGACATTCGTAAAGCAAAACTCGAAGTACGATGATGAAACATGAGGATTATATTGAGATCGGTGTTCAAAAACTCCTAATTCATCTAGAATAACTTCTAACTCTCGACTCCACAACTCCGGTTAGAATTGAAGGAGTCAGAAGGAAAGGTGTATAAATGCATTTAAGTTATTTATGAGAAAATGTGTTTGGAAATACTTAAGATTTCGTAAATTCCGTGAAATTTTTTATTTCAATTTTAGTGTGTGGTGTGGTTAATAGTAATATGCGTTACAAGAGCGGTATGTTGAAGTTTTCATGTTCGAGGAAGAGTCTGAAAAAGCGAAACGTAGTTGAGCTTTTTTAATTTCCGAGAATTGAAAGAAAACATACCGCTTGTGTATCGTACATTATTTTGTGCGAAGATCGTTTATTGCATACCTGAAAGAGGACTTTCTAATTAGTTGCAATGAAATCTCCATCTTGGTTTCTGTTCAATGACGGCAAATTTGCAAAACAAAAATATCTATCTTCAACATTGTTGCTTTAAAATGTTTTCTGTGTTTACTATACTCCAGCAGGCCGTGATATAGTCTGTCTTTTTTTTCCCCCAGTCTATGATGAGTCTGGAATCTTGTTGATTTTTCACGGCTTCCTTAATGTTACTTGCATCACGAATGCAGTAACTTTAGTGGAGTTGTAGAGTTTACTTAATTTTTGCAAATATTTAAAAACAATAATTAAGAGTGCAATTTAGGTGAAATTGTAGTGGTAAGTTTCCAATTTATAATTATTACTATATTGAACGTCTCAAAAATAATGTTAAAAGCCTAAAACAGTAAAATCAATATGTCACTTAAGCGGTAAGAGGAGGGAAATTGTTATGTGTGTTAGGTTGCGAATACTGAATGTGGAATTTTAGACTTACCGCGGATTGGTTTTGTGCGGAAACCAAGCAAATACGCACGATCTCGCACAAAAGTTGTATCCCTTTGCCAATAAAATTTTAAATGTTTTTAGCTTTCCCTGGATGCAATTAACTCATGTTCTTGCCACCGGCGTAGCTCCGTCGGTCAAGGCGCTTGCCTGCCGATCCGAAGTTGAGCTCGGACATGGGTTCGATTCCCGCTTGCGTTTTTTCCGAGGTTTTCCCCAACCGTAAGGCAAATGTCAGGTAATCTATGGCGAATCCTCGGCCTCATCACGCCAAATATAATCTCGCTATCACCAATTCCATCGACGCCAAATAACCTCGTAGTTGATACAGGGTCGTTAAATAACCAATTAAACAAAAACTGATGTTCTTAGAAATGTCACTTGTACCCCTTTGCTTCCGACACCCTTAATTACGTTCAGGTTACAGTAAAGAGTGCGAATTTGCCTCTTCTCTAAAGTTTACAACTTTTATCACCAGTGTGCAATCATTCTTTTGTAGAAGTTTTCCTTTTGTAATTGGTTAGTTTATGACACGTTATCAACTGGTGTGGTTACCTAGCGTCTGAAGGAGATGAAGGTGATGATGCCAGCGAAACGAGTCCGGGGTACAGCATAAAAAATATTCAAAATTTTCTCTGAATGAGTTGAGAGAAAACCCCGGAAAAAATCTCAACCAGGATTTGAACCCGGGCCCGCTCGTTTCACGGTCAGGTATGCTAACAGTTACTCCAGAGCGGTGGACATTTGCAGAAGTAAAGTGACGTTTTTTTAGTGCTGTCTCTAATCTCTTCATACTGCAGGGATTATGGAAAAAATAAGTATATACAGGGTGTTGTTTATTTTCAGAACCTTTGCCGATGAAACTGCGCGCGCTGCCGCAGTCATTCTGGCAGCAGCCCAACCACACGAACTGCCTCTCACCAGGCGCTGTGTACCCCATCTTGCCTCCCTTGTCGTCCCTAGGAGCAACCAAGGACGACGTAGAGAACATAGCTGCCGGTAAGTCGCTTCTGATTTACATATGCTGTAGAAAATGAGTAATTTCACTCCACAGAGCTACAACAAAGTAACATACATGATGCAGAAATAGACACATAATTTATTTTCTTCTCCGTCGAGGCTTGGTTCCATCTCCATGGCAACTCAAATTCACAAAATTACCGCTACAGATCCACTGGAAACCAAGACAACACGTGCAATACTTGTACTACTAGTAACCAGAAACTTTATGTACACTTATTCTCGGAAGTAATATTTTTCACTTAGGCCCGATTGTATAAACCATTTAATCTTAGATCAGAGGTTAAATTGATCCTTGTTTCAGCTGAACTTGGAATTTTGTGTTGTATAAAGTCTAATCTGAGATTAATTTGTCTCAAACTAAAGTCACCTTTGACTGAAGAAATTTCTCCGATTAAGTTAGATGATCCAAGTTCAGTTATTTCTTTTCTGTTTGAAATATACGAGTGACAGATTGTGCAAATAAAATATCCATTATTATTAATATTAATAGATATGTTAGGTACATTTATATATATTTCTTTCAACTTCTTGCCTTAATACACAAACATTCTTATATTTTATAAGGCTCTATCGTGTTCAGCAGTATCAAATAACATAACCTATAATTATATTATGTTTATAACAACCATTAATTATTAATGGATATGATAGGTACATTCATAAATGTTCAATTAACTGTATTACTAAACGAAAATTGTCGTTTTATAAAGCTTTATTATGTTTAGCATTATCAAACACCATAACATGATAACAACTTGGAGAACAGTCAACCTTCTTCTTATTGTCCGCCATTATTTACATTGCAAAAAAAAAAAAACCAGTGTCTCCAACAGAGTGTACGGAAAGTCGCCAAAAAGTAGTTGTAAAGTCGCTAGATTTCTCATTATCAACAAAGAAAGATTAAATTTTGTCACTATGGGGTGCTAAAAAGGTCACTAAATCCCTATTTAAGCAATATAAAAGTTAAAAGAAATTGTTGTTGAAAAAGAGTTAAAATCGCTAGATTGGCAACACTGAACAAACCTGTATAACATGGTCCGCGCATCACGTATTTCACTGTTTATGCGATGTTGCCAAATCCTTTTCACGTGAACTTAGATTGCATTTGAACCAAGGTAATTTGATCGCAGAAAAGTTTTATACAATAGAAGAAGTGTCTGAACTCGGTTCACTTTTCGATCTTCGATCAAAGTTGATCTTTAGTCAGGGAGTTTTATACAATTGGGCCTTAATGTTGTTTGCTTGTAAACCGACGATATGCGAAGATTGTCCAAGTTCGATAGGTACCCTGGTAGCATTCGTGGATCCGACGCTGACAGGTAGGTCATCCTGCCTCAGCCCCTGATAAAGGCAGGTCCCATTTCGAGGACGAGTAGTCTGATAATTCCCAGGGGCCCCAACCCCTTCCTAATCAGCCTCGGAAAGCCGTACTACCCCCAAAGCTTCACCCCAGCGGAGGTGAAGAGTATTTTTTATTTATTTATTTATTTAACTAGCTGGCTAGTGAGTACAAATATTAATTTATAAAAAAAAAAATGTTTCTAGCCATTCGTGTACGGTGTGGTCTTAGCCAATAATATAACATAAAATTTAAAAGGACAGTTTACTAAATACAGTAACTTAATTCAAACCAATAAATAATACACAAGAGCAAAAAAGAAGAAAGAGAAAAAGAGAGAAAAACACAATTAATACAAATTGACAATCAGACAGAAGCCAGTGATATTCAATAAAAACATGAATATAGTCGAGAGAAATAAAAGTTAAAAAAATACATTTGTTAATATCATATATCATGAAAAATTTTATAAATTTCTTTTTTAAAAGCTTCAATTTTAAAATATTTCAAATTTGGAAAATGGTTTGTAATTTTTATTATAAAGTCTTGGGCCGAAACTAGCACCATTTTTAAGAGCTGCACTTGTATGACATTTAGGCTCAATTAATGGGAAAGTAGACTTTTGTCTTGGAGTACGATATTCATGTCGATTAGATTTATGTTTTATTTGATTTCTGTGGTAGTAAGTTAGTAAACTATATTTATAAATTTCTTCAATAGTTAATACTTTAAAATCTGTATAAATTAAATTTGTTGGGTAATCCACATTTTTGGTCAGACAAATTTTTATTAATCTTCTGTGTAATAAAATTAATGGATTAAGTACAGATGATGCTACTCCACCCCAATTTATTATACCATATTGTATTAATGATTGTACTAAAGCTAAAAAATATTATTCTCAATGCCTCCTTAGTGATAAAATTTCGAAGTAATATGAATTTACAAATTGTCTTTCTTATACTTGCACACACAAAATCAATTTGTTTATCCCAACGTAAATACTGGTCTATAATAATTCCTAAATATTTGACTTGTGTGCAAGGTGTTAGATGTGGGCAATTACAATGATTATTTTTGTTAATTCATTACATGAAATATTATGTATTACTAAGTGGTAATTATTAATAGGTGGAGGTAAACCTTTTGTTGTTAAATAAAATGAAATGTAGGTAGTTTTATCAGTATTTAAGGACAGGAGATTAGAGTCAAGCCATTTTTCTCTACTTTAATTCCATTGCTAGCATTTAAATAAGTGTTATCCCAATTTTATCCATTAAATGTTAGTGCAGTATCATCTGCAAATAAAATATATTACCACCATATTTCTTTAGATCAATTTTCAACAAATTATTAATATATATCTATACTAATAATAAATCTGCAGCCGAAATTTTTCTGGTAATTTTTGATTTTCCAAAAATAATTGGTCCTAACATATATAATTAACCACCCTGAAACCGAAAATCGCTTTTTTGAAATTTTTGTTTGTATGTCTGTCTGTATGTTTACCTTTTCACGCGATAATGGCTGAACCGATTTATATGCAAATTGGAATATAAATTAAGTTCGTTGTAACTTAGATTTTAGGCTATATGGCATTCAAGATACTTTATTTGAGAGGGGGGTTATAAGGGCGCCTGAATTAAATAAATCGAAATATCTCGATTATTATTGATTTTTGTGAAAAATGTTACATAACAAAAGTTTCTTTAAAATGATTTCCGATAAGTTTTATTCTTTACAAAATTTTGATAGGACTGATATTTAATGAGATAAATGAGTTTTAAAATTAAAATAACGCCATCTAAGACGGTGCAATGAATTAAGAACAAATGACTTCGTCTATAAGGGGCCTTGGACAACAACAATCGAAACAGGGGCCTTGGACATCAACAATCGAAAGCTATTAAACATAGCCTACAGAGAATGTTTCTGTGTATTAACCGATTTGTATAATTAATTATTATTTCACCATTGGAAAGTGTAGTTTCTCTAGATGGACATAATGCTATAATGTTATTACAGTAACGTCTGAGTAAATCGAGGACAGGTAAGATTAAAATAGCTTCTTATGCACAGAAAATTTGATAGGCTATTTTGTACATTCGTTTTCTGTATTTCTTAAAATAATATTTATGTACACTCAGAGAATTAACGAACAACGAGAGTGTATTGATTTAGTATGCAGTAATAGTACGTTAGCTTAGCAATCCATTATTTTATAATTCAAATTTTAACTATGCTCAATTTAATCGTGTTAAAATGCATAAAATATATATGCAATAAATGCATTGCAAAACAAATTGGGTAATGAGCGAATCTTGCGCTGTTGTAAAAGTTGTTCCCTGGATCAACCGTCCTATTTTAATTATGTAATTACTTTATATATATTTCTAACAGGTTAAGCGGAGCGCACGGGTACGGCTAGTTATAAATAAGATTGGTCATAGAGAATGGAAACAATTGCCTCATGGATATATACAACTCAATAGACATTTACAACTACATTCATTACTTTTTGCAGACAATTTAGCTCTGGTTATATCCTCAGAAGATGAATTACAACGTTCAATTTTTAATTTGAACAAAATTGGAATTAAATATGATATTAAAATCAATAAAGAACAAACTAAAATTATGGCCTTCTGCGGAAAATACCCTGTGCCGAGCTAAATATGTTTAGATTAAAAAATATTAGAAAGGATAAATTATTTTACATACCTCGGATACGCATTATCTTTTTTCGATGAAGTAGAAATTTCACAGAAAATTTCTAAGTACACCAAAACAATGGGAATAATTAACACCATTATGAAACCTTCCCTAGTACAAAGGCATACTCGAATTCGCCTTTACAAGACCTTGGCGAGACCTGTACTTTGTTACGGCAGTGAGGCATGGACATTGAGGAAGAAAGACGAAAGCAGAATAACGGCTAATGAAATGAAATTTATGAGATAAACAGCGGGATATACGAAATGGGATCACAAACGCAATGAAGATGTAATGGAAGAATTACAACTAGAACCTGTAATTAATCACGTAAAACATTATTATGCTCACAAATTTGACCATATTACACCCTCGTTCAAATCTTTATCCTGGCTGCAACTTAGTAACCGTAGAACACTTCATTCGCTGTCTCTTCTGTTTCGAGTTCTCCACACTTCTACTCCAAATTATCTTCGTTCCCGGTTTAACTCCAATCACAATCTAAACACCAGGTCACAGGAGAGCCAAATCCTAGCAATTCCAGCCCATAGAACATCCCACTATTCATCCTCTTTTACTGTCTCAGTCCCCCGTGAATGGAATTCTGTACCTCAGAAGATTAGGGACTGCCAGACATTAATCACTTTCAAGAAGAGGCTAAACGATTTCTTACGGACGCAGTCAAATTGAAGTTATAATTGCGATCGAGTTTAATAATTTAATTTAATTTAGGTATGACTATCATTACTATTATTATTATTACTATTACATAATTATTTTATTGTTGTTGTGAAGATGAAAAGAATTGTCATTGTATTATATTAATTATGTATTATATTGTCTTGTATTGCTTTGAATTGTATTGTATTGTATTGTATTGTATTGTATTGTATTGTATTAATTATGTCATATTCATAGCATTGTAGTAATTTTCTATCATACTGGTTGAGTGGAAGAGAAGGCCGAATGGCCTTAACTCTGCCAGTTAAAATAAACCATTATTATTATTATTATTATTATTATTATTATTATTATTATTATTATTATTATTATTATCAGAACAACTGGATAAATCATCTGCATCGCATGCATAGAGATAGAATCCCAAAAGTCATGCTCCACTATCGTCCAAACGGGAAGAGATCTGAATAATTTCAAGGGAAAAATTGTTCCGGGACCGGGTATCGATCCCGGGACCTCTGGTTGAACGTACCAGCGCTCTACCACTGAGCTACCCGGGAACTCCACCCGACACCGTCTCAACTTTTCCCTTTATATCCACACAGCTCTCGTGGGCTGACGAAACGCCAGAGACCCACAACGAGTGCACACAATCTCTGTGTGACTTGGAATTGTGGTTTTCTGTTAACGTACACAGTAACGTATATATTATGCAAATCTAGTCTTTCAGGTGAAGCTCCCTGTAAAGCAGATTTGAATAATTTCAAGGGAAAAATTGTTCCGGGGCCGGGTATCGATCCCGGGACCTCTGGTTGAACGTACCAGCGCTCTACCACTGAGCTACTCCACCCGACACCGTCTCAACTTTTCTCTTTGTATCCACACAACTCTCGTGGTCGTCCAAAGAAGCGCTGGATTGAAAATTCAACTGTGAGATCGTAACAGGCCATTTGACCTAATACTTGAAGGGAAGAAGAAGAAGAAGATTGGTTCTAATACTGTACCTTGTGGAATTTGAATATCGATCAATTTATAATTGCTATTATAATTGTCAATTTTGACTTTTTCATATCTATTTTCTAAATATGAACGAAAAAGTTTGAGTACAACTCCTCTAATACCAATGTTTTCTATTGGTGGAATGATAGAAGAAAACGGGAGTACCCCGAGAAAACCCCTTTGCAATATTTCTTTGTGCAGCACAAATTCCTTCATGACCTGGCTGGGGATCGAACCCAAGTCGCCCCTGGGTGAAAGACCAGCGCGCGAGGCCTGTTAAGAGGGCTTTAATGACTCGGACTCCCGATTCTTCGGTAACGTGTGATTTCTACTGCGGTGAACTTGGTCAGCGTGGGCAGGCCGCTCGATATCTAGGACAGAAGTCCTGGCCGCTGCCTGCAAGAGCGGCGCAAGCGCTGGTATCGATTATGACGGGCATCTTCGAAAGGCGCTGACCCCCAACCACCCTGTCACTCGCTATCGTATTTAACAAAGTGGTGAGCTGTCACAGGTAATGTATTGTTGCGCGCTTCTAAGAACCGATCCTTTCAGAAGAAGTCTGACACCCGTTCAGACCTGTTAGAAAAGAGTACCGGGGGTTTTACTGAATAATTAATTTCTTGATTCAGTGGAAGAGCGCGCTATTAAAAACTACGCGAATAAGATGACTTACACCTTTCATTGCAATTTTTGCACGCTTTGCAACAATGCAATTTATAGATCATGTTGCAATGATGTCACTATATTTCTTTCTTCAATTGTCATTCTTCCGCTGCTGTGGCTCTGAGGTAGCGTACACGCTGTCTATCCAAATAGTTCGTGGTTCGATTCCCGGCGTGGGCAATGGAAGAAATTTATCTTCTTTCTCAGGGTTGTCCATTGTCTTGTGATTGTCCTGTGATGTCTATGCGATGGTTTAGCATCATGTTTGTCCCACTCTAGGGAGGTCTGCAATGTTTGTATGAGTTTATTATTTATTTATTTGTTCATTGATTTATTTATTTATTTCTTCTTCTTCTTCTCCCTTCAAGGTTTAGGTGATATCACCTGTTCCGGTCTCTATCGTCCAGCCACCTCTTGCGAGGTCTACCCAGATCCCTTTTCCCGATCGGGCGATAATTCATTATCTTCTTTGGTAGCCTATTCTCTGCCATTCTGTCAACATGATCTTTCCATTTTGTTTTATTTTCTTCTACCATGTCGTGTACTGAGAAAATATTTAAATCTGATCTTATTGTTTCATTTTTTATTTTATCGGCTTTAGTGCATCTTCTTACGTATCTCATAAATTTCATCTCTGCTGATTGTATACGTGATTCTTCTTTTTTTGTTATTGTCCATGATTCAGAGCCATGTATAAGAGTAGGTACAGCCATAACTTTATAAAATTTCATTTGAGTTTCTTTTCTCGCTTTTCTTCCTAAAGTTCTTCCAATTGTTCCACATATCATCTGAAATCTATTAACTTTCTTCTCAATATCTTTCTCATAATTAAAACTAATATCACATCCTAGATAATTGAAGTGGGATACTTGTTCTAAAATGTTTCCATTTACTATTATCTTAGATCTAACAGGATTTTTCCATTTAAAAGCCATTATCTTTGTTTTGTTTGCAGATATAGTTAGATTGTAAAATATTGCGTTTTGGCTTAATCTATACACTGCTCTTTGTAGGTTATCTTCTGTATTTATTTATTTATTTATTTATTTATTTATTTATTTAATTATTTCGGGGGTAAAAGGCGGTCAGAGCGTGGTGCCGACCACACCACCTCATTCTAGTGCCGAGGTCATGGAAAGCATGGGGCTCTACCTCCATGCCCCCCAAGTGTCTTCATGGCATGTTACGGGGATAACTTTACCTTCACTTTTATTTATTTATTTAACCTGGTAGAGATAAGGTCATCAGGCCTTCTCTTCCCCTCTACCAGGAGATTACAACTACAATATTAAGAATACAATTACAATTATTATAATTACAATTAATATTAAATTTACAAATACAATAAAAGCGAAGTACTAAAGGATTACCTGATTAATAAAGGCTTGACAGTTTTTTTTTGTAGAAGTTAAGAAGAAAGAAAATGTTTGATTAATTAAGTAAAAATTAAACCTACTCTACACAGTAAAAAAGTGCTTAATAAGTTTGTTTTTGAACGCTACTAAATTCCGATAGTCTCTGATGTCACTGGGTAGGGTATTCCACAAGCGCGAGAGCGAGATTGTGTATGATGATGAATACGATGATGTCTTATGTGTTGATATGGCTAGTATGCGGCTATTTTGCGTGCGTGTGAAGAGATTATGATATGATGACAGGTAACTGAAACGGGAGGCAAGGTAGGTAGGTGTAGAGGTGTGAAGGACTTGGAAAAGGAGAACAAGGGAATGAAAATTTCTACGTTCGTTTAGCCGTAGCCAGTTTAGAGTTTGGAAGGATGGGGTAATGTGGTCAGCGCGACGGACATCGCAGACGAAGCGAACACAAGAATTATGAACACGTTGTAATTTTTGCGACTGGTTGACATTGAGGTCAGTCAGTAGAAAATCACAATAATCGGAGTGGGACAATATCTTAATGTTGTCTATCATCTGATATCTTCTGCACTGAACTTTTCTCCCGTTCACCATTCCTTGCAGTGCTTCCTTCAGTAGGCAATTTCTTCTCAGCCAGTGACCCAGCCAATTAATTCTTGTCTTCCTGTATCAGTTTCAGCATTATTCTTTCCAACACAGTTTCATTTCTTATTCTGTCTGTCCATTTCACACACTCCATTCTTCTTAAAACACTACATACTTACTTATTGGCTTTTAAGGAACCCGGAGGTTCATTGCCGCCCTCACATAAGCCCGCCATCGGTCGCAATCCTGTGCAAGATTAATCCAGTCTCTATAATCATACACCACCTCCCTCAAATCCATTTTAATATTATCTTCCCATCTACGTCTCGGCCTCCCAAAAGGTCTTTTTCCCTCCGGCCTCCCAACTAACACTCTATATGCATTTCTGGATTCGCCCATACGTGCTACATGCCCTGCCCATCTCAAACGTCTGGATTTAATGTTCCTAATTATGTCAGGTGAAGAATACAATACGTGCAGTTCTGTGTTATGTAACTTTCTCCATTCTCCTGTAACTTCATCCCTCTTAGCCACAAATATTTTCCTAAGCACCTTATTCTCAAACACCCTTAACCTCTGTTCCTCTCTCAAATTGAGAGTCCAAGTTTCACAACCATACAGAAGAACCGGTAATATAACTGTTTTATAAATTCTAACTTTCAGATTTTTTGACAGCAGACTAGATGACAAAAGCTTCTCAACCGAATAATAACAGGCATTTCCCATATTTTTCCTCCCGAGTGTCATTTATATTTGTTACTGTTGCTCCAAGATATTTGAATTTTTCCACCTCTTCGAAGGATAAATCTCCAATTTTTTATAGCTCCATTTCGTACGATATTCTGGTCACGGGACATAATCATATACTTTGTCTTTTCGGGATTTACTTCCAACCCTATTGCTTTACTTGCTTCAACTAGAATTTCCGCGTTTTCCCTAATCGTTTGTGGATTTTCTCCTAACATATTCACGTCATCCTCATAGACAAGAAGCTGATGTAACCCGTTCAATTCCAAACCCTCATTATTATTTATAATTATTATTATAATCATCATTTTCGATATTATCATTACTGTGACAATCATCATCGTTACAAATTGTTAGGCATAGGCAGGGTTTTAGTTGGAAAATAATAACATCTGCATTGAAATAACATTTTAAAATTTCCGCGTTCGCTTCGGGAATTGAAAGGCTTTTGTCATTGTCAATAACAATTAGCAAGAATTGATCAGTATGTAACATAGCAACCATGATAGACAGCAAGAATTGATCAGTATGTAACATAGCAACCATTATGAGAGAGAAAATTTACGATTTATAATTATTCTTTCTTTTACTTATGGGTTCACAATTCCAACGTCTTTCCTGCAATTATTCAATAACTTGAAGGCAATCGTAAACTAAGACGATGATTCCGTACAGTGCAGCACTAAATGGATATATTGAAATAAAACGAAGACCTGCAACACATCTGAGGCGGAGGGACATTTCGAATACAGGTAACATGTTTTTCCTAATAATCCAGGGGCACTACAGTCCAACTTGTATAATTCCAACGTTTTTAATTTGAAATCGTGAATAATTCGAACTTTTCGCGCGGTCTTCCTCCTATAAAACGCAATGTAAAAAAATTGTTTGTAGCCTAATTCAAATTTTTTCGGAAATTCTAAGTGAAATTCAACGAAATTCAGTTCCTAAATTATGAATATCAGTCCGCAATATAGCGCGAGCAAAATGTAGCCGTATCTTTAGATCAAGAAGAAAGGCCAGAATATCCCGAGAAGTCATTGCCTACAATCGGCCAGACAATGGGCCACTTCCAGGAATTAAGGTCCTATATTAGAGGCCAACAAAATGAGAGTGAAACAATTTTACGATCGCTATTAAATAAACTGGAATAATTTTGAATGAATCAAAGACTAAAATAAATGTTAACACGAAACAAACAAAAGTATCGAGTTTTAATTTTTCGTAAATTGAATGTCCTGTACTTTGGTGATATTGTGCAAAATTTTGAATAAATAGTTTCATTTCTTCTATTATTGCATTGAACTTTTATACAAGAGGAGCGGCGAGCGATTCCCGTATAGTCTCCATAAATTTAGTTGGTTGTTTTGAACCGTTTATCTCGAAAACGTTGGTGTATGTATATCAAAATGCCTGTGGCGTAGAAAATAAGAAAACAATTGAAACTTTAATATATTTTATGCTCGACCATGCCGAAATTAGTAATTATTCACCTGGTAGCAGCCCTTTAATGCATGTAATTAAAGTACACCTATTCATTAAAGTTCAGGTTTTCGATTATTCTCGGATATGCAATCCAAAGACGAGGGAAACGTCACGGAGGCTGGAAATCCAACACTGTTGCAGAAGGTTATGTTCTGTTACTATAATAATTAGCGTTAATTGTAAATAATATTCAAATAAATTCAATTTGTCATCTCGTTTTTCAATTCTAAATCAATTTCCAGGTTATATCAAAATTAGTTCATGTTATTCTCTAGATTACATCAAGGTCAATGACATTATTGTTCCTCGGAAAAAATCAATAGTTTCGCGTCTGCGCACATCTCACAATTTACGAGCTATGCACAAGGTCACTTCCGATCTTGTCAGATACGAATAAAATGAATACTTCTGAATAATTTCAAGTTAGAAATTTAGTCGAGCATAAAAAGTCGTATGAAACTTGCCTATAATGGTAATTAATAATAATAATAATAATAATAATAATAATAATAATAATAATAATGTTTTATTTTCGCTGGCAGAGTTAAGGCCATAAGGCCTTCTCTTCCACTCAACCAGCCTTTATCAATACAATACATAAATTTAAATTACAAATATTTTCACTACACTTAAAAGGTTCTCCAGCAATAATCTTCACTACACATTTATTTAAATTTAGATAAATCTATAAGGTAAAGTAGTAACTTAATTTATGAGCTAATTTAATTCAATGAATTATAATTAATTTAATATTTGAGATAGCTAGTATGAAAATTATGAAACTCGCTTACGCTCGTTTCATAAACAAACATACTCGCGTCTTAATTACTATTGTTATAGGCTCATTCCATAATGTACTACTTTTTTAATCTTGGATAAGTCGATTTTTTTAACGATGTCTTTAACTTCGAATTACCGAGGTTGAACTGTATTTTCGATAGTGAACTAATAAATGCGTAACATCTACAGCATCATAGAATTGAATACACGCGAAATCAATTGTTTATTTATTAATTTTATTGGGTTATTTTACGACGCTGTATCAACATCTAGGTTATTTAGCGTCTGAATAAAATGAAGGTGATAATGCCGGTAAAAATCTGTCCGGAGTGCAGCACCGAAAGTTAGCCAGCATTTGTTCGTATTGGGTTGAGGGAAAACCCCAGAAAAAACCTCACCCAGGTAACTTGCCCCGACTGGGATTCGAACCCGGGCAACCTGGTTTCGCGGCCAGACGCGCTGACCGTTACTCCACAGGTGTGGACAAATCAGTTGTCACCTCTCATTCAGTCATAACCTGTTCCACAATTCTTGGGGTTGGGAGTAAGCAGTGCCGTTTAAGTGCATGATCTTGTTTTAGTTGATTTAACGACGCTGTATCAACTACTAGGTTATTTAGCGCCGATGAGATTGGTGATAGCAAGATGGCATTTGGCGAGATGAGGCCGAGGATTCGCTATAGATTACGTGGCATTCACCTTACGGTTTGGGAAAACATCGCAAAAAACCCGGGCAGGGCATAGTTGCGCCCCACGGTCAGATAAAATGCAGCAGATAAAAAAGGATCCCTGTTTTGTGGGCATAGTTGCGCTCCGTTCCCGTCAGGTAGAGAAAAGGGGCATGGCATAGTTGCGCCCCGATGAAATAGGTAGAGAAAAAGACAATACGGAAACTCGAGCCTCGTAATCAACCAACCTTATTGATTTCTTATTCGATTTAATATTCATTATCGATACCGTTAAAATGAACACCATGAAGTTGGCAGTACTTTATTAACTGTTTTTCTACAGTTTATGCAGTGATTATCAATAGCCTACCGTTAAAATGAACACCATGATGTTGGCAGTACTTTATTAACTGTTTTTCTACTAGATTAATTTAATGTACCGAAGTACATATGATATTTCCATGCAGATATTCTGCGTCATCATACGATGAAAGAGTAATGGAACGGAGAAAAATTCTCTCCGGCGCACAGTGGTCTAAAATCCATATTTAGGAGGATAAATGCAGAAAAATGACTTGTAAAAAAATGAAATTAAACCCTTAAATTATTTTTCCTATATAACTGAGTAACACTGAATTGATAATCTTAATCAGCGGAGGTGACTGCATAGCGAGATAAGAAGCCGGTAACATGACACATTTCGCCACCCTGCATTCTTACTCAGCAAGCGCCGCGAGTCTGCCGTTTTCCTTGTGCTGTAACTCTGTTGTAAGTGGTCGATTCTATTCATATTTGGTACCAACATGTCAAGTAGTTCTTTAGGTATGTAACACTGTTTGTTTTTGTTACATTTAATGTTATTATAGTATGTAAAATTAGCATGAATGGACACGGGACAATATATATATATATATATATATATATATATATATATATATATATATAACCATTGAGTGCAGACTTTGCTAAGGTAGAGAACAAAAAACCCCTTTGGTTCGTCCAAAAATGATTTTTTTTCACTTCCTCCACTATTTACCTCTATTTTAAATCTAGTCTTAAGGTGCGCAGATTTGTGGAAGTAATAATTTATGAGCACTATTCTTTCGAGGTGCAGTAGTGCAATTTTTCTCGGTTGCAGTTATTTCAATATCTGTGAACCGAATCTACTTCCGCAGTATAATTCAGGGAATTCAAGATGACAGCTTGTTAATTATGTACCAAATAAGCTTCCCGAGTGTCCAAAAGGTGCAATAGTACCTAAAATGTTACATTTTCCCCCCATAAGATTTTTTCTAAATGCATCCCCCTGTAAGGGGCACTTCTGTTCATACCAACGTAAACAGAGTTTGTACACAAAACAAATGTACTAAGTGTAACTACTGTATAAAATTTCATAAAAATCTGTAAGATAGGACAAAAGTTACTAATTTTGTCTAATTGCGCACCCCTATAAGGGGTAGTTACACTTAGACCAACGTAATGAGAGCTTGTATACAAAACATACATGCTACCTGCAACTACTTTGTAAAATTTCATAAAAGTCTGTTAAATAGGAGAAAAGTTACTAATTTTGTCTAATTGTGCCCCCTAAAAGGAGTAGTTCTCCTTATACCAACGTAATCAGAACTTGTATACAAAACATATATGTTCCTTGTAACTGTTTTGTAAAATTTCATACAAATCTATCAAATAGGAGAAAAGTTACTAATTTTGTTTAATTGCGCCCCCCTATAAGGGGTAGTTCCCCTTATACCAACGTAACGAGAGCTTGCATACAAAACATACATGCTACCTGTAACTACTTTGTAAAATTTCATAAAAATCTGTTAAATAGGAGAAAAGTTACTAATTTTGTCTAATTGCGCCACCTATAAGGGGTAGTTCCCCTTACACCAACGTAATCAGAGCTTGTATACAAAACATATATGCTACTTGTAACTGCCTTATAAAATTTCATAAAAATCTGTCAAATAGGACAAAAGTTACTAATTTTGTCTAATTGCGCCCCCATTATAAGGGGTGGTTCCCCTTATACCAACGTAACGAGAGCTTGTATACAAAACATATATGCTACCTGTAACTGCTGTGTAAAATTTCATAAAAATCTGTTAGGTAGCTGAAAAGTTATTGATATGTCCCGCTAAATTTGCATTCTAGACCACTGTGCGGCGCCGGGATTTGAACCCGGGTTTTCAGCTCTACGTGCTGATGCTTTATCCACTAAGCTACACCGGATACCACCCTGGCGCCGGACAGAATCGTCTCAGATTAAGTTCCAACTCTTGGGTTCCCTCTAGTGGCCGCCCTCTGCACTACGTCATAGATGTCTATGAACGTAGGCCTGAAGTCCACACATGTGCTGAGGTGCACTCGTTATGAGTGACTAGTTGGCCGGGATCCGACGGAATAATCGCCGTCTTAAATCACGAAGTGATTTACGCATATCATGTATATTATTTTAATGTACCGAAGTACATATGATATTTCCATGCAGATATTCTGCGTCATCATACGATGAAAGAGTAATGGAACGGAGAAAAATTCTCTCCGGGAACCCAAGAGTTGGAACTTAATCTGAGACGATTCTGTCCGGCGCCGGGGTGGGTATCCGGTGTGACTTAGTGGATAAAGCATCAGCACGTAGAGCTGAAAATCCGGGTTCAAATCCCGGCGCCGCGCCGGAGAGAATTTTTCTCCGTTCTATTACTCTTTCATCGTATGTTTTTCTACTGTTTATGCAGTGATTGTCAATAGCCTACCGATAAAATGAACACCATAAAGTTGGCAGTATTTTATTAACTGACATATTCAAATGAGTGAGCCGTTCGCATTTTATTAGTGATTTTCACACCGTGTGTGGCGTATAGTGAGATTAATTTAAAATGAATGTTAAGTTTAGTGAAAAGGGTAAAGAGTTAATAATTCACAATGGTTCTAAGTTTCAATATTCGAAACCCTGTACCGCAAGTTAAGATATCGATGTACAAACAAAAAATGCAGTTCATTTATTGTATGTTCGATAAAAAAGTGTTATTTTAAATAGCAACAATGATCATATGCTAGGCCTACCTGATTTCACTGCAGTTATCAACAGTAATCTCACTAGACGTTTTGATTTATCTAGAGAAAATCAAAACTCGAGTGGGATTAATTGACTATTACACGATTAGAAGAAAGTATATAAAGATTAGAAGTAACGAAGTACTCCAATACAATAAAATATTAATTGACTTACGAAAATACAACTGTCTTCAAATGTATTATTGTACCATCTCAACATTACAAATATTACGGTAGATGCATGCTAGATGGCAGTAGTGAGCAATGCCTTCTCGTCGAGAAGTTCTCGATCTGTTATACACGATGGCAATGTTACTAGTCAAGAAGGCTTTGTTGATTCAGTTTCATTTTTATTAAAATGCAACAGTCCACTTCAATTATCCGAATCCCAGTAATCAACGTCACTTGACAGATGATTTTCAATAAATCTTAATATTAAACAATCTCTGATACGTGACTATCCATAATATCATATAGCAGAAGCTATAACATAACCTAACTAATATACTGTACACAAGTGTTAGAAAAGTTTTAATTAACGACGATGACATAAAAAATAAACATGAATAATTTTAAAAGGAATAATTATTGAATGTACAATTTTCAAATTTGAATGTGGTTGGTGGTTCAATTGATGTTATATTGGACGTGTGCGTAATAGAAGTGGAACTCGTTGATTTAGGCCTACATGGTGTATTCAACTTATACAGAATTTCCGAATGGAGCTCTTTATTTATTTGTAAATCGGATTTCAGAAGATGCATAGGTATGATCAGTGATTTTTATTAATTCTTGTTCTTGAATGCCAATGCGAGTCATATTTGAAACTGCTGTGCATTGACTGGAGTGGTTTGTAATTTTATATATATATTTTTTTTTGACGTCCAGACCAGCGCAGTTTCAAATGTTGGCAAACAAAGAAACAAATACTAGGGACGCGATAAAATTAAACAAATGCTAGGGACGCGATAAAATTAAACAAATGCTAGGGACGCGATAAAATTGTGCGATAAGCAGCCATGATTGGTTGAAATACGTCCTTTCGTACCGTTTTATTGGTCAAAAGTAGTATGACGTAGTAAGAGTGTAATAGTCACTGTAATATTTTTAAGTAATTTGTTTATAGTATGATAATCACTTTCGTGTGTACTATGCCATGTCCATTCTGCTACCTGATTTCTTCGGGGCACAACCATGCCATGCCTAGCCCTCTCAGTTGACCACAGGGCGCAACTATCCCATACTGAAAAACCCAACCAGGTAATCAGCCCAAGCGGGGATCGAACTCGCGCCCGAGCGCAACTTCAGACCGGCAGGCAAGTTCCTTAACCAACTCAGCGAAGGTGGTGGCATATTTGAACTGGGTGGCCACCTTGGCTCATGAGGGGCCTCAAAATAACGACAATAATAAATAGGCCTAAAGGTCCAAATCAAGAGAAGCAAAACTTTATTCACTGATCAATGCCTGTGTCCTGATTGTTTCAACACGTGAAAGCCAGAGTGACTCTTGAAGCAGGCAATGTTCACAAAAACAAGTAAATAATGCTACTACTTACTTACTTACTTACTGGCTTTTGAGAAACCCGGAGGTTCATTGCCGCCCTCACATAAGCAAGAGCAAGATTAATCCATTTTCTATCATCATATCCCATCTCCCTCAAATCCATTTTAATATTATCTTCCCATCTACGTCTCGGCCTCCCCAAAGGTCTTTTTCCCTCCGGCCTCCCAACTAACACTCTATTTGCATTACTGTATTCGCCCATACGTGCTACATGCCCTGCCCATCTCAAACGTCTGAATTTAATGTTCCTAATTATGTCAGGTGAAGAATACAATGCGTGCAGTTCTGTGTTGTGTAACTTTCTCCATTCTCCTGTAACTTCATCCCTCTTAGCCCCAAATATTTTCCTAAGAACCTTATTCTCAAACACCCTTAACCTATGTTCCTCTCTCAAAGTGAGAGTCCAAGTTTCACAGCCATACGGAACAACCGGTAATGTAACTGTTTTATAAATTCTAACTTTCAGATTTTTTGACAGCAGACTGGATAACAAAAGCTTCTCTACCGAATAATAACAGGCATTTCCCATATTTATTCTGCGTTTAATTTCCTCCCGAGTATCGTTTATATTTGTTACTGTTGCTCCAAGATATTTGAATTTCTCCACCTCTTCGAAGAATAACTCTCCAACTTTTATAGTTCCTTTTCGTACAATATTCTGATCACGAGACATAATCATATACTTAGTCTTTTCGGGATTTACTTCCAACACTAGCTCTCTACTTGCTTCAAGTAGAATTTCCGCGTTTTCCCTAGTCGTTTGTGTCATCCGCATAGACAAGAAGCTGATGTAACCCGTTCAATTCCAAACCCTCTGTGATATCCTGAACTTTCCTAATGGCATATTCTAGAGCGAAGTTAAAAAGTAAAGGTGATAGTGCATCTTCCTGCTTTAGCCCGCAGTGAATTGGAAAAGCATCAGATATAAACTTGCCTATCAAGACCGTAGTAGCTAGTAAATGAAAATGCTTGCACAAACGATACATCATTAACAATTGGGGGTTATAAAATCTGACGATGCTTTGGAAATAAAATGCGAGTCCAATGTAGAATAACACGTTGACTTAGAACATTGAAATTGTTGGTATCTGCATCACATTTTTTTAATATTGTAATATTTCAGGCTCTTACCTTTTCCACATTTATTTTGATTGTTGACAATTTTCATAGATATCTTTTGAACATATTTTAGAATTCTACATCTTTCTACTTTTTTTTGGATAAATTTCAGGACACGGATTCCTTTCTTTCCCCTCTTACTTCAAAATTACATCCTTGTGCACACAAAATAATTATTATTGGCACTGAAAAGTGCCTTTTCGTAAACATGATGACACGCATTCGACAAACGCAGACAAATCTACTCTTTTTTAGTATTGTACGATATAATTGTCAGTGAGGAATCCATATACTGAAATTTTCCCCGTTTCTTTTCTAGCGTCTCAGGAAATTACCATTCAGTTCGTAAACCTGAGACTTAGGTTTCATGAACTGTTTCCTGGAAAATTGTTTATGAACAAAAAATTCGAATTTCCAAAAAATAACAGCTGATAACTCGTATTTATTTATTTATTTATTTATTTATTTATTTATTTAACCTGGTAGAGATAAGACCAACAGGCCTTCTCTTCCCCTCTACCAGAGCATTACAACTACAATATTAAGAATACAATTACGGTTATAATTACAATTAATATTGAATTTACAGATACAATAAAAATCAAAATACTACAAAATTAAGAGACTAATAAAAGCTAGACAGTTCATTTTTAAAAATTAAGAAGAGAGAAACTTTTTTTTATTAACTAAGTAAAAATTAAACCTACTCTACGCAGTAAGAAAATGCTTAATAAGTTTGCTTTTGAACGCTACTAAATTCCGACAGTCTCTGATGTCACTGGGTAGGGTATTCCACAAGCGCGAGAGCGAGATTGTGCATGATGATGAATACGATGATGTCTTATGTGTTGGTATGGCTAGTATGCGGCTATTTTGCGTGCGTCTGAAGAGATTATGATATGATGACAGATAACTGAAACGGGAGGCAAGGTAGGTAGGTGTAGAAGTGTGAAGGACTTGGAAAAGGAGAACAAGAGAATGAAAATTTCTACGTTCGTTAAGCCGTAGCCAGTTTAGAGTTTGGAAGGATGGGGTAATGTGGTCAGCGCGACGGGCATCGCAGTCGAAGCGAACACAAGAAATATGAACACGTTGCAATTTTTTCGACTGGTTGACATTGAGCTCAGTCAGTAGAAAATCACAATAATCGAAGTGGGGCATTACTAGTGTTTACACTAGTATTTTCTTGAGTGATCGCGGGAGGAATTTTCGAATGCTGTTTAAGGAATGTAGTATGGAAAGCACTTTTTTGGTAGTATGGGTTACTTGGTAATTCCAGTTTAATTGCGTATCAAAGTAAACTCCAAGGTTTTTAACACAGGAAGCAAAAGGGATTATTGTGTCGTTTAACTTGACTGGAAGAGCAGGAGTAATGTTGCATAATAGACGTTGATGTCCCACTAGGATTGCTTGTGATTTTCTTGCATTGAGAGTCAAACCAAACCTAACCTAATTAAATTGCATTAGGACACTGCCTTCTTAATTTAGTGCTATACCGGCACCGTAATGTCATGGTTTTTAGAAAAATAGTCTATGAAGAAGGCCCCGATTCCAGCATACATGTTCACACAGCGTGGTGGCGTAAGGGAGTAGACAGGAACATAGGCGGAGAGAGAACCGTTTCCTTGGGGGGGGGGGCAAAAACTATAGAATCCCGATATAACGAGATTATGGGGGGACATCATTTATCTCCCCCCCCGTTTTAGCTTGACCTCGGTACAGTATATCGGAATATGATCATTTAATATAGGTATTGTAAAATAAAGTAAAATTGTAACAAAATACGATTATAAAGACATTTAACTTTTTTTCCTCTTGTACAGAGGAGGAACCTGAAGACTTGCACTGCAGCCTGAGGCTTATTGTGCTTCACTCTTATTTTGTGAAGGACAGGGTAGCCGAACGGCCGCGCTCTTGTACAAGTACAGCACGCCGCACCGTAAACTTAACCCAGGCTATTGTATGGATGATGATATGTGAATTAATGATGGCGAAATGAGTTCGAGGTCCAACACCGACAATTAACCAGCAATTATACTTCAATTGGTTGAGGAAAAGCCCCAACCAAGTAACTTGTCCCAACCAGGATTTGAACCTGGGCCCGCTTGTTTCATGGCCAGACATGCTAACCATTACTCCACATCAGTGGACCAATTTTACATTTACTTTATCAGTTTATTTAAAAAAAGCAAGATATCATAATATGATATATCTTCATGTTATGAAATGTAAATTCTAATTATTTTATTTAATCTCACGTCTTTAAGTTTACACATTTTACCGGGTTTACTTTTCTTTTTTCTGCATTGTTCTGCAGTATGTTATTCATATTTCTCCAAGTGGCGGCCTGGACACCTGCAGACTTCTAATACATGAGTACAGGGTGTTACAAAAGAAACATTACAGTGCTTCCAATCCTCAAAATGATGTATAGAAATTCTTATACATTCAAAAATTTAAAATAAATATTATAGTCCAGATACATGATCTGAAGACCTTAATTCATCAATTTAAGCATAGAAACTTAATCATAAACAAAAGTAAGAAAATATATTTTGAATTCAATATTTTCTAACGGCAATAGAAAAATAAAAAGAGTTCGACCAAGTTTGAGGGGGCACTGCCCCCCATGTCCCCTCATATTTCCTCCTATGGACAGGAAGAAGAGCCACCAGCGTAGCTCTGTCGGCTAAGGCGCTTGCCTGCCAATCCGGAGTTGCGTTCGGGCGCGGGTTCGATTCCCGCTTGGGCTGATTACCTGGTTGGGGCTTTCCGAAGTTTTCTCCAACCGTAAGGCAAATGTCAGGTAATCTATGGCGAATCCTCGGCCTCATCTCGCCAAATATCACCTCGCTATCACCTCGACGCTAAATAACCTCGTAGTTGATATAGCGTCGTTAAATAATCAAGTAAAAAAATGGACAGTAAGAAAAGATTGATCACGTGATACTTACTATTTGCTGAAATTGCTTATGGCCACAAATCAAGCATTCTGTGAATATCTTGTCTATTGTACTCATTGCAGACACCAACCAGCGTGTTGGTGTTCAAATAATGTTACCCATTCAAGGGGATAATCACGCTCAGGCTGGTATTACACTGTCAAAGTTCTCTGACAAAGATCTTTTATAAAATGTAAGTGCATCTTGTTAACTTTCATAAAAGCTCTGCCTAGCTTTAAACGAATATGGCGGAACGTAAATGTTGTTGGACTGTCACTACGACCAAATTCCTGATAATGAGAATATGAAGTAAATGAAATATTATAAAATACAAAACATGGACTACAAAAACAGACATAAAAGACAAAAAGTGTACATAAAAATAGCAGAGACTGTAACTGCTGTACAGGGGCAATGCAGGAGTCTGGGCAAGCTGAAAATTAACTTCATCCGTTCTCAAATAGTTTATGTAACATTCGAAGTCCTCGCATTGTACCTTTTCTTTAAAGTGAATTGTGATGGATACTTTTCTTGTCACATCTTGCAATCTATTGTTTAGTCCACAGGCATTTCCTTCTCCGTTTCTTTTTCAGCAATATGCATACAGGCTTGTTTCCGATCTCTGTTAACGAATCTGATTGACATAATTTGCGTCAGGAGTCACATGACAGCTGAACTGTGGCGCGAGGTGACAGACCAGTAGTGAGTGATCTCACAGTCAGAGTGTACGGTGTATCTCAGCAGAAATTCCCAAGAAGATCGAGCCTTTTTGGGAGGGGTACATAACAACCCTTTCCAATGTCAAGTACAGTTAAGTGAAAATAAAATAAGCCTGCAATAAACGAGGTTTCATTATTTCCAAGAAAGGCATCTTATGTGTACTTAATAAGATTGGTAAAGCTCAAATGGGATTAATTTGCATCATCTCGTGGGGAGCGGCGACTTGTGACGGGGTGGATTTGCTTGCTTTTTCCACTCTGGAATTAATCACATCCGAGCTTTGCCAGTCTTATTAGGTACACACAAGATGCCTTTCTTGAAAATAACGAAACCACGTTTTTTGCAAGCTCCTATGACTTTCACGTAACTGTACTTGGCATCTGAAAGAAGTGTTATGTACCCCTCCCGAAAAGGCTCGATTTTCTTGGGCATTGCCACTGTGATACACCGTGCACTCTGATTGTGCAATCACTCACTACTGGTCTGTCACCTCTCGCCACAATTCAGCTGTCGGTGTGTTAAAAAAAATGTTATGTTTTATTTAACAACGCTCGCAACTGCAGGGATTATATCAGCGTCGCCGAATGTGCCGGAATTTTGTCCCGCAGGAGTTCTTTTACATGCCAGTAAATCTACTGACATGAGGCTGTCGCATTTAAGCACACTTAAATGCCATCGACCTGGCCCGGGATCGAACCCGCAACCTTGGGCATAGAAGGCCAGCGCTATACCAACTCGCCAACCAGGTCGACTGTCGGTGTGATTCCTGACGCATATGACGTCATTCAAATTCGTTATCAAAGATCGGAAACAAACCTGTATTATAATATTTTGAACTAATTGTAGCTAAACACGCATAATACTTTTCGTCATTCATTTTTCCATATCTGTGATAATATATATATATATATATATATATATATATATATATATATATATATATATATATATATAAGCCTGCCATTGGTCCCTATCCTGAGCAACATTAATCCATTCTCTATCATCATATCCCACCTCCATCAAATCCATTTTAATATCCTCCCATCTAAGTCTCGGCCTCCCTGAAGGTCTTTTTCCCTGCGGCATCCCAGCTAACACTCTATATGCATTCCTGAATTCGCCCATACGTGCTACATCCCCTGCCCATCTCAAAATTCTGGATTTAATATTCCTAATTATGTCAGGTGAAGAATACAATGCGTGCAGTTCTGTGTTGTGTAACTTTCTCCATTCTCCTGTAACGTCATCCCTCTTAGCCCCAAATATTTTCCTAAGCACCTTATTCTCAAACACCCTTAATCACTGTTCCTCTCTCAAAGTGAGAGTCCAAGTTTCACAACCATACAGAACAACTGGTAATATAAATGTTTTATAAATTCTAACTTTCAGATTTTTCGACAGCAGACTGAATGATAAAAGCTATTCAACCGAATAATAACAGACATTTCTCATATTTATTCTGTGTTTAATTTCCTCTCGAGTATCATTTATATTATTTTGTTACTGTTGCTCCAAAAATTTGAATTTCTCTACCTCTCAAAAGATAAATTTCCAATTTTTATAGCCTATTTCCATTTCGTACAATATTCTGGTCACGAGACATAATCATATACTTTGTCTTTTCGGGATTTACTTCCAAATCTATCTCTTTACCTGCTTCCAGTAAAATTCCCGTGTTTTCCCTAATCGTTTGCGGATTTCCTCCTAACATATTCAGGTCATCTGCATAGACAAGCAGCTGATGTAACCCATTCAATTCCAAACCATCTCAGTTATATATACAGTATATATATATATATATATATATATACACAGTATATATATACAGTATATATATACATATATATTTACTTACAAATGGCTTTTAAGGAACCCGAAAGTTCATTGCCGCCCTCACATAAGCCCGCCAGCGGTCCCTATCCTGTGCAAGATTAATCCATTTTAATAGTATCCTCCCATTTACGTCTCGGCCTCCCTAAAGGTCTTTTTCTCTCCGGTCTCCCAACTAACACTCTATATGCATTTCTGGATTCGCCCATACGTGCTACATGCCCTGCCCATCTCAAACGTCTGGATTTAATGTTCCTAATTATGTCAGGTGAAGAATATAATGCGTGCAGTTCTGTGTTGTGTAACTTTCTCCATTCTCCTGTAACTTCATCCCGCTTAGCCCCAAATATTTTCCTAAGCACCTTATTGTCAAACATCCTTAACCTATGTTCCTTTCTCAGAATGAGAGTCCAAGTTTCACAACCATACAGAACAACCGGTAATATAACTGTTTTATAAATTCTAACTTTCAGATTTTTGGACAGCAGACTGGATGATAAGAGCTTCTCAACCGAATAATAACACGCATTTCCCATATTTATTCTGGGTTTAATTTCCTCCCGAGTGTCATTTATATTTGTTACTGTTGCTCCAAGATATTTGAATTTTTCCACCTCTTCGAAGGATAAATCTCCAATTTTTATATTTCCATTTCGTACAATATTCTGGTCACGAGACATAATCATATACTTTGTCTTTTCGGGATTTACTTCGAAACCGATCGCTTTACTTGCTTCAAGTAAAATTTCCGTGTTTTCCCTAATCGTTTGTGTATTTTCTCCTAACATATTCAGGTGATCCGCATAGACAAGAAGCTGATGTAACCCGTTCAATTCCAAACCCTGCCTGTTATCCTGAACTTTCCTAATGGCATATTCTAGAGGGAAGTTAAAAAGTAAAGGTGATAGTGCATCTCCCTGCTTTAGGCCACAGTGAATTGGAAAAGCATCAGATAGAAACTGACCTATACGGTCTCTGCTGTATGTTTCACTGAGACAGATTAATCGAACTAGTTTCTTGGGAATACCAAATTCAATAAGAATATCATATAATACTTCCCTCTTAACGAAGTCATATGCCTTTTTGAAATCTGTGAATAACTGATCCACTGTACCCTTATACTCCAATTTTTTCTCCATTATTTGTCGAATACAAATAAATCTGATCAATAGTCGATCTATTACGCCGAAAACCGCACTGATCCCCAATAATTTCATCTACGTACGGAGTTAATCTTCTCAAAAGAATATTGGACAAAATTTAGTACAACGTCAAAAAAAAAAATGATATTCCTCGAAAGTTACCACAGTTGGTTTTGTCCCCCTTTTTTAAAATAGGTACAATTATGGTAATATATATATATATATATTACGTGACTATAAATGAAGGCTGATGATCCTTGTTCCTTAATTTTACATTATCTTTGATAAAAGAAATTTATATAGAGTAATATACTCAAAATCGAACCTTTTATCACAGAACTTTGGTAAAATATTTTACCATATTCTCTGCCAAAGAACGTTGATAGCGTAATACCAGCCTTAAAATATTTAGATATGCAAATAAAGGAGTATATGGTGGCTGGATAAAGGAGAGGAGAAAAAAAAGACAGAGACTCGATCTCAGGAGAGGAGAAGATGGCAGAAGAGAAGAGAAATAAAGAAAAAAGATAGGGACAGAAAGAGACAAACATAATGAAAGAGAAAAATAGATGAGAAGGGTGATATTGAATCAATACCTGACGCTGCGAAATTTTTAACAATTATATTGGCCCGAACTATGAATTGGGACCCTCATATAAACTTTCCTTGTACTAGATTATCTAGAGCTATCTAGTTCCTGAGAAATAAAGAAAATGGTCAGAAAGACCTTTCAAGCACTTCTTAACAGTGCAGTGTAATACCATAATTACATTATGGGATTCATATGAGGGATAACAGCAGTGGAATATATACGGAAAGGAATTTAATCCAGCAAGAAAAAAACCAGTGGTACTGTTACTGATCCTTCTTATGACGCCCTTCGTAGACATTTATTTGTTATGGGGTGTACTCTGGCTGACATTTATATGTTTCAGTTCATTCATTCATTCATTTATTTTATTCCATAGATCTTACATGAGCAATGAAGCTTTAAGATGTGGAACATGTCAACATTTTACAATATTACAATTACAATTTTTACAAATTTTTATAGTTTTACAATTTAGTAAAAACTTACATCCATTTCAGGTGAAATCCGGTATGCACAACTATGTTTAATTACCAGTTGCATGTTACCAATACAAGATTAAATGTAAATACAGGGTGGTCTCCCACTGTGGCTTTAAACGTGTTCAATAAATTACCGCGAAAAGACCGCAATTTAAAATATATTACTAGATTTCACATTGCACTTAAAGTGGCTTGCAAATAACTCATTTCCGAGTCGAAATAGGTTTCAAATAAAAATGTAGGCATAAATGTTTCTGTTTAACTTCCATTTCATTGTTTGAAATAATATTATAAATATACTCATTGTACTTTCCTTTTAACCCTTCTCATTACTTAGAAAAGACAAGAGCTGCTATAAGAAAAAGAGAGAAGCAGTGAGAAGGGAAGAATTGTTAAAATTTAAGACAGCAGGTAATATACAAGAACAAAGAAAGAGTCAGAAGAGAAGAATAATTAAAATTTAAGACAGCAGATTATATACAAGAACAAAGAAGCAATCAGAAGGGAAGAATAATTAAAATTTAAGACAGCAGATTATATACAAGAACAAAGAAGCAATCAGAAGGGAAGAATAATTAAAATTTAAGACAGCAGATAATATACAAGAACAAAGAAGCAGTCAGAAGGGAAGAATAATTAAAATTTAAGACAGCAGATTATATACAAGAACAAAGAAGCAATCAGAAGGGAAGAATAATTAAAATTTAAGACAGCAGATAATATTCAAGAACAAAGAAGCAATCAGAAGGGAAGAATAATTAAAATTTAAAACAGCAGATAATATAGGAGAAGAAAGAATCAGTGACGGAGGACAGGAGAGGCAAATAAATTAAAGACAAAAACTACTATACCAAGCAGACAGAAGCAGAGAAGGAGAGGAGCGGCGAATAAATTAAAGAAAAAGACCGCTATACCAAGCAAACAGAAGCAGAGAAGGAGAGGAGCGGCGAATAAATTAAAGAAAAAGACTGCTATACCAAGCAGACAGAAGCAGAGAAGGAGAGGAGCGGCGAATAAATTAAAGAAAAAGACTGCTATACCAAGCAGACAGAAGCAGAGAAGGAGAGGAGCGGCGAATAAATTAAAGAAAAAGACTGCTATACCAAGCAGACAGAAGCAGAGAAGGAGAGGAGCGGCGAATAAATTAAAGAAAAAGACTGCTATACCAAGCAGACAGAAGCAGAGTAGAAGGAGAGGAGCGGCGAATAAATTAAAGAAAAAGACTGCTATACCAAGCAGACAGAAGCAGAGAAGGAGAGGAGCGGCGAATAAATTAAAGAAAAAGACTGCTATACCAAGCAGACAGAAGCAGAGAAGGAGAGGAGCGGCGAATAAATTAAAGAAAAAGACTGCTATACCAAGCAGACAGAAGCAGAGTAGAAGGAGAGGAGCGGCGAATAAATTAAAGAAAAGGACTGCTATACCAAGCAGACAGAAGCAGAGAAGGAGAGGAGCGGCGAATAAATTAAAGAAAAAGACTGCTATACCAAGCAGACAGAAGCAGAGAAGGAGAGGAGCGGCGAATAAATTAAAGAAAAAGACTGCTATACCAAGCAGAGAAAAGCAGAGAAGGAGAGGAGCGGCGAATAAATTAAAGAAAAAAACTGCTATATCAAGCAGACAGAAGCAGAGAAGAAGGAGAGGAGCGGCGAATAAATTAAAGAAAAAAAACTGCTATACCAAGAAGAGAGAAGCAGAGAAGAAGGCGAGGAGCGGCGAATAAATTAGATTAAAAAAAAACAGCTATACCAAGCAGAGAGAAGCAGAGAAGGAGAGGAGCGGCGAATAAATTAAAGAAAAAAACAACTGCTATACCAAGCAGACAGAAGCAGAGTAGAAGGAGAGGAGCGGCGAATAAATTAAAGAAAAAGACTGCTATACCAAGCAGACAGAAGCAGAGAAGAAGGACAGGTGCGGCGAATAAATTAAAGAAAAAAACTGCTATACCAAGCAGAGAGAAGCAGAGGAGAAGGGGAGCGCAGTGGCACAAAGCAAAAACAAGGGCGGTCATGAGGCCAAGAAACAAGCAGAATAGAAGAAAAGCAGATGAGCGTAACGTAAAAACAAGGGCGGTCATAAGGCCAAGAAACAAGCAGAACAGAAGAAAAGCAGATGGGCGTAACGTAAAAACAAGGGCGATTATAACACCAAGAAACAAGCAGAAGAGAAGAAAAGCAGATGGGCGTAACGTAAAAACATGGGCGATTAGAACACCAAGAAACAAGCAGAAGAGAAGAAAAGCAGATGGGCGTAACGTAAAAACATGGGCGATTATAACACCAAGAAACAAGCAGAAGAGAAGAAAAGCAGATGGGCGTAACGTAAAAACATGGGCGATTATAACACCAAGAAACAAGCAGAAGAGAAGAAAAGCAAATGGGCGTAACGTAAAAACATGGGCGATTATAACAACAAGAAACAAGCAGAAGAGAAGAAAAGCAAATGGGCGTAACGTAAAAACATGGGCGATTATAACACCAAGAAACAAGCAGAAGAGAAGAAAAGCAGATGGGCGTAACGTAAAAACATGGGCGATTATAACACCAAGAAACAAGCAGAAGAGAAGAAAAGCAGATGGGCGTAACGTAAAAACATGGGCGATTATAACACCAAGAAACAAGCAGAAGAGAAGAAAAGCAAATGGGCGTAACGTAAAAACATGGGCGATTATAACACCAAGAAACAAGCAGAAGAGAAGAAAAGCAAATGGGCGTAACGTAAAAACATGGGCGATTATAACACCAAGAAACAAGCAGAAGAGAAGAAAAGCAGATGGGCGTAACGTAAAAACATGGGCGATTATAACACCAAGAAACAAGCAGAAGAGAAGAAAAGCAGATGGGCGTGACGTAAAAACATGGGCGATTATAACACCAAGAAACAAGCAGAAGAGAAGAAAAGCAAATGGGCGTAACGTAAAAACATGGGCGATTATAACACCAAGAAACAAGCAGAAGAGAAGAAAAGCAGATGGGCGTAACGTAAAAACATGGGCGATTATAACACCAAGAAACAAGCAGAAGAGAAGAAAAGCAGATGGGCGTAACGTAAAAACATGGGCGATTATAACACCAAGAAACAAGCAGAAGAGAAGAAAAGCAAATGGGCGTAACGTAAAAACATGGGCGATTATAACACCAAGAAACAAGCAGAAGAGAAGAAAAGCAGATGGGCGTAACGTAAAAACATGGGCGATTATAACACCAAGAAACAAGCAGAAGAGAAGAAAAGCAGATGGGCGTAACGTAAAAACATGGGCGATTATAACACCAAGAAACAAGCAGAAGAGAAGAAAAGCAAATGGGCGTAACGTAAAAACATGGGCGATTATAACACCAAGAAACAAGCAGAAGAGAAGAAAAGCAGATGGGCGTAACGTAAAAACATGGGCGATTATAACACCAAGAAACAAGCAGAAGAGAAGAAAAGCAGATGGGCATAACGTAAAAACATGGGCGATTATAACACCAAGAAAGAAGCAGAAGAGAAGAAAAGCAGATGGGCGTAACGTAAAAACATGGGCGATTATAACACCAAGAAACAAGCAGAATAGAAGAAAAGCAGATGGGCGTAACGTAAAAACATGGGCGATTATAACACCAAGAAACAAGCAGAAGAGAAGGAAAGCAGATGGGCGTAACGTAAAAACATGGGCGATTATAACACCAAGAAACAAGCAGAAGAGAAGAAAAGCAGATGGGCGTAACGTAAAGACATGGGCGATTATAACACCAAGAAACAAGCAGAAGAGAAGAAAAGCAGATGGGCGTAACGTAAAAACATGGGCGATTATAACACCAAGAAACAAGCAGGATAGAAGAAAAGCAGATGGGCGTAACGTAAAAACATGGGCGATTATAACACCAAGAAACAAGCAGAAGAGAAGAAAAGGCGATGGGTGTAACGTAAAAACATGGGCGGTTATAACACCAAGAAACAAGCAGAATAGAAGAAAAGCAGATGGGTGTAACGTAAAAACATGGGCGATTATAACACCAAGAAACAAGCAGAAGAGAAGAAAAGCAGATGGGTGTAACGTAAAAACATGGGCGATTATAACACCAAGAAACAAGCAGCAGAGAAGAAAAGCAGATGGGCGTAACGTAAAAACATGGGCGATTATAACACCAAGAAACAAGCAGAAGAGAAGAAAAGCAGATGGGTGTAACGTAAAAACATGGGCGATTATAACACCAAGAAACAAGCAGAAGAGAAGAAAAGCAGATGGGTGTAACGTAAAAACATGGGCGATTATAACACCAAGAAACAAGCAGCAGAGAAGAAAAGCAGATGGGTGTAACGTAAAAACATGGGCGATTATAACACCAAGAAACAAGCAGAAGAGAAGAAAAGCAGATGGGTGTAACGTAAAAACATGGGCGATTATAACACCAAGAAACAAGCAGAATAGAAGAAAAGCAGATGGGTGTAACGTAAACACATGGGCGATTATAACACCAAGAAACAAGCAGAAGAGAAGAAAAGCAGATGGGCGTAACGTAAAAACATGGGCGGTTATAACACCAAGAAACAAGCAGAAGAGAAGAAAAGCAGATGGGCGTAACGTAGAAACATGGGCGATTATAACACCAAGAAACAAGCAGAAGAGAAGAAAAGCAGATGGGCGTAACGTAAAAACATGGGCGATTATAACACCAAGAAACAAGCAGAAGAGAAGAAAAGCAGATGGGCGTAACGTAAAAACATGGGCGATTATAACACCAAGAAACAAGCAGAAGAGAAGAAAAGCAAATGAGCGTAACGTAAAAACAAGGGCGATTATAACACCAAGAAACAAGCAGAAGAGAAGAAAAGCAGATGGGCGTAACGTAAAAACATGGGCGATTATAACACCAAGAAACAAGCAGAAGAGAAGAAAAGCAGATGGGCGTAACGTAAAAACATGGGCGATTATAACACCAAGAAACAAGCAGAAGAGAAGAAAAGCAGATGGGCGTAACGTAAAAACATGGGCGATTATAACACCAAGAAACAAGCAGAAGAGAAGAAAAGCAGATGGGCGTAACGTAAAAACATGGGCGGTTATAACACCAAGAAACAAGCAGAAGAGAAGAAAAGCAGATGGGCGTAACGTAAAAACATGGGCGATTATAACACCAAGAAACAAGCAGAAGAGAAGAAAAGCAGATGGGCGTAACGTAAAAACAAGGGCGGTTATAACACCAAGAAACAAGCAGAATAGAAGAAAAGCAGATGGGTGTAACGTAAAAACACGGGCGGTTATAACACCAAGAAACAAGCAGAACAGAAGAAAAACAGTGGGGGATAAAGTAAAAACAAAGGTGGCCATAAGATTAAAAAAGAACCAGAGCGGAATGAATTCAGCTGACCTACCCGCAGCACGTTGGCAGGCCTGTCCAGCTTGACGTCAAGGCTCAGGCCCGTGACGAGTTGGTCCAAGTTGAGCAGGAAGACACCGAACCAGCGACCAGGTTCCGCTTCGCGGCCCTCGTACGAGGAAATGCTTGGACAGGGCGAAGGGGGATGCTGCAGAGAGGAGTGCTTGGCGGGCGAAGACAGGGGCAGCACCAACAGCAGCAGCTCGAGCGCCAGGGGACCAAGCGCCATTCCTGTATGAATCATCGAACAGTGGCTCAATGACGATTGCGAGAAAAGGAGTAAAAGAGAGAGTGAGAGTAACGGACGAGTTTAGTAAGAAAGCATGAAGGGAATAGATAAGTAACGATAGAAAAGCAGCCAAAAAGAAAAGAAAATTAATTAGTAAAGTAGAGACAAATTTGTTTATTAGATTAATATTACGTAGTGCCTTATACAGGAGTCACCATTTCGACCTTGAATTTTTGTATTCGTCTTGAAACTATTTGAGTAGTATTTTAAAGTGATTGCTTATATATTTATAATTATTATTCTTCATATATTTTGTAATATATTATCACATTGTACAGTCCCATGTTTGAAAATATGTATTTAATGTTAGTGCAATAAAGCAAATTCATGTAAAGAAAGAGACAGACATGTAATAAACCAAACTATGCCGACTATCGACTAATTTTTTTATTAACCATAGATTTAACATTACAAAATACATAATAGGTATTTATTTATTTTGATGGACACTATGGCTGAGGTTTGAAATGTTGACAATTTTAATCGGATATATATTATTTTTTAACGGTTTGTTAGATAGATTTATAAGTGTGTAAAAATTTTCAGTGCAATCGGACTGCTAGTTTCGAGGTTAATTTTATTTTAATTGTGGAAATTTGTGATACAATCAAAATGCTTCATGCGTATTGTATTTATACACAAGAGTCCTGACTCAAGGCGATATATTGTCACCTGAATGCAAGAACTAGGTAACTCGAAATTTGCGTTTTTTAGTTATCTCTTTTATAGCATAGAAAAAATCGCACAAAATGTAACGCAAGAACTAGGTAACTGATTGAACGATACCAGCGACATCTATTTTCCAATGTAAGAAATAGGTAAATGAAAACGAGACATATACCTTAGTGCAATAAATAAGTAAATGGGCAAAGTCACAAAATATAAAAAATCAAGTAAAGTATATCTTGCATTCAGGTGACGATATTAACGTTGAGAAATTCATTATATCTAGGATAGTTGAGGTACAATAAATTTTTGAAAATCAGACATTTATTAATATTTTTTAGTTACATAATATATATGTTTTTAGCTTTTAATTTTTTAGATACTTAAGATTTCTCAACATTAGATCTCAGATAATGCATGAGAATGTATGCCCACGTATGAATTTGGTGAAAACTGCACGGGCTCGGGTCAAGCCCGCGGTCCTTGGCATGGCAGGGTTCGGGTTGAAATTTACCTAAGGCTGTCAGGTTCGGGCCTTAAAGAAACGATATCCTTTTTCCCGTGAATTATATATTGATTACAAAATAATATGAAGATTTCAATGTATGCACGATTACATGTCCACCAGCTTCCTATCCAGAACTGTAGACTACCAGTATCCTCATTCATTCATTTATTCACTTAATTATTTATTATTATTTACTAGCCGTACCCGTGCGCTCCGCTGCACCCGTTAGAAATAAATATAAAGTAATTACATAATTAAAATAGGACGTTTGATCCAGGGAACATTCGTGTTTGATAGAAGGATAAATCGTTTATTATGTTACTTAATTTAAATTGTATTAAAAAAATTAAAATGCGATCATTTTGATCCAGAGACCACTCATTTGGTCATAGAAATTGTTTTGTGCGAGATCGTGCGTATTTGCTTGTTTTCCGCACAGAACAATACGCGGTAAGTGTGAAATTCCACATTCAGTATTCCCAACGTAACACACATAACAATTTCCCTCTTCTTACCGCTTAAGCGCGACATTCATTTTACTGCTTTAGGCTTTTAACATATTTTTTTAGAGACGTTTAACATAGTAATAATTATAAATTGGAAACTTACCACTGCAATTTCACCTAAATTACACTGTTAATTATTGTTCTTAAATATTTGCAAAAATTAAGTAAAGTCTACTACTCCACGAAACTTATTGCATTCCTGATACAAGTAACATTAAGGAAGCCGTTAAAAAAATCAACAAGATTCCAGATGCGGATGTTATTACTGCAGTATGTTATATAAATAATATTGTTAAAATATTAAAATGAAAAATAAATTATTACATAACCTTACCGTTTGTTTTAAGTTCGCATTTATAGACTGGGGGGGGGGGGAAGACAGACGTGTATCACGGCCTGCTGCAGTATAGTAAACACAGAAAACATTTTATAGCAACAATGTTGAAGAGAGATATTTTGGTTTTCCGAAGTTGCCGTCATTAAACAGAAACCAACATGGAGATTTCATTGCAACTAATTAGAAATTCGTCTTTCAGGTATGTAATAAACGATCTTCGCACAAAATAATGTACGATACACAAGCGGTATGTTTGTTTTCATGTTCTCGGAAATTAAAGAAGCTCAACTACGTTTCGCTTTTTCAATCTTTTTCTCGAACATGAAAACGTCAACATACCGCTCTTGTAACGTATATTACTATTAGGAAATACAGGAAACGAATGCCTATCAAGTTTTCTGTGCATAAGAAGCTATTTTAATCTTACCTGTCCTCAATTCACTCAGAAGTTACTGTAATAACATTATAGCATTATGTCCATCTAGAGAAACTACACTTTCCAATGATGAAATAATAATTAATTATGCAAATCGGTTGATTTAGCTTCCGATATTACTTCATACAATCACAGAAACATTGTCTGTAGGCTATGTTTCATAGGTTTCGATTGTTGTTGTCCAAGGCCCCTTATAGACGAAGTCATTTGTTTTTTATTTCATTACACTGCCTTAGATGACGTTATTGTAATTTTGAAACTCATTTATCTCATTAAATATCAGTGCTATCAAAATTTTGCATAGAACAAAACTTATCGGAAATTATTTTTAAAGAAACTTTTGTTATGTAATATTTTTCATGAAAATTAATAATAAGGGAGATATTTCGATTTATTTAATTCAAGCCCCTTTATAACTCCCCTTTTTAATAAAATATTTTGAATGCCATATAGCCTAAATTCTAAGTTACAACGAACTTAATTTATATTCCAATTTCCATATAAATCGGTTCAGTCATTATCGCGTGAAAAGGTAACAAACATCCAGACAGACATACAAACAAAAATTTCAAAATAGCGATTTTCGGTTTTAGGGCGATTAATTATATATGATAGAACTAATTATTTTTGGAAAATGGAAAATTACCGAAAAATTTCGGCTACAGATTTATTATTAGTATAGATTATTCATTTATTTATAAGAGACTGGATTAATCTTGCTCAGGTTAGGGACCGATGGAGGGCTTATGTGAGGGCGGCAATGAACCTCCGGGTTCCTTAGAAGCCAGTAAGTAAGTAAGTAAGTAATAGCACAATAGCACAATAGGGTTAGTTACTATGGAAACTCAAAACGAGGAGCGAAGGTTGGCTGTTTAGAGCTGCGTAGTGTTTTGTAAGCAGATACTCGTTGCTACAGGTAGGATTTCTGTCCGTCCGCAGTGTGGTTCACAAAACCGCATGTAGTGTACGATCAAGCTATAGCCAATCACGTGTGCAGGCTGCGTTAAGTTGTGTCAACCTTGACCTAGCCCACGCCATCAGTCGATATCCGTCATTTGGTATGTATGGCATGACAGTCACCCTTCAAGTGCAGGGTAATGGCGTGGTCCGACCATCGGTACACCATCCCTAATATTTATTACTACTAAGCACATTTTCTTATGTTCGAATCTAACCTGTACTTTTCCTCTATTACTAACGTCGAACTTTAAGTTTACTTATGGGGCCAGGAGAGCAAAAAATTACACAAAATATTGGTTTGTTGATTTTAGTAAAGAACTAGTTAAAATATCCTGCATGATAGACGTTATGATAAGCCCGTCATTGATCCCTATCCTGAGCAAGATTAATCCAGTCTCTACCATCATATCCCACCTCCCTCAAATCCATTTTAATATTATCTTCCCATCTACGTCTCGGTCTCCCCAAGGGTCTTTTTCCCTCTGGCCTCCCAACTAACACACTACAGTAGAGTTGGGTCGATTCGTGAACGAATCGTTCATTCGAACGACTAATAATAAAGAATCGTAAGAATCGATTCGTGGTATCAACGAATCGTCGTTCAAAAGAATCGTAACGAATCGTCGTTCAAAAGAATCGTAACGAATCGTCGTTCAAATGAATCGTAACGAATCGTCGTTCAAAAGAATCGTAACGAATCGTCGTTCAAACGAATCGTAACGAATCGTCGTTCAAAAGAATCGTAACGAATCGTCGTTCAAAAGAATCGTAACGAATCGTCGTTCAAAAGAATCGTAACGAATCGTCGTTCAAAAGAATCGTAACGAATCGTCGTTCAAAAGAATCGTAACGAATCGTCGTTCAAACGAATCGTAACGAATCGTCGTTCAAAAGAATCGTAACGAATCGTCGTTCAAAAGAATCGTAACGAATCGTCGTTCAAAAGAATCGTAACGAATCGTCGTTCAAAAGAATCGTAACGAATCGTCGTTCAAACGAATCGTAACGAATCGTCGTTCAAAAGAATCGTAACGAATCGTCGTTCAAACGAATCGTAACGAATCGTCGTTCAAAAGAATCGTAACGAATCGTCGTTCAAAAGAATATGAAGGAATCGGCATGGTATCGTAACCCACGATTCTATTCGTTGTTTGATGTAGCCTGTCAACGGACATTTCCGAACCGTGTCGAATGCTCCCGAGCGAGAGTGAAATCAAAATATGTACTGCATTTGTTAAGTATGGAAAATAATGAACACAAACCTGAAATTTGCATAGTTAAATAGAGATGTAATGCAAGAAATGTACTTCATAATAAGGTTCAGTTGATAAATTATAATTTAGAGACATTATCTTGGGTAATTTCGTAGACTAATGGAGTTCATACTGAATGGTTCCAGCCAATGAGAAAGAGACAATCCAATGTCTCGCCTCTTATGCCATCTATGCGAGAGATGTAGAATGTTTTTGTTCTACGCGTGGTTTGCAAAGGAAAGTGTCTTGCGACGATTCAAAAGAATAGTTTGAATCGTAGACTGGGAAGAATCGTGAACTCGTTGACGATTCAAAAGAATAGTTGGAATCGCAGACTGAGAAGAATTGTGAACGAATCGTTAGAATCGATTCGTAATGTGTGATTGAATCGTTGGAATCGACTTCTGAAAAAGAATCGTGTTGCCCAACTCTACTCTACAGTAGAACCTCTATTATCCGTGTTAATGAAGGAGGTAGACTGAACGGTTAATCGAAAAAATCGGATAATCCTTACTGTAAAAGATTTCGTAAATTAAAAGAATAATATTTACACTTTCGTAATTTCCTGTATGGTCCTGTATTGAACACGCTAGTGGTAGTGGATCAGAATTTCGCTGATTTAAGTCTGGTTGTTAACAACGGGTTTTTAAGGGGCAAGGAAAGTCCTTGTAATGGCTGTCTGTGGAAAGATAGGAACAGTGGACGTCTCGTGTTATAGATTTACATAATTTATACACGTTATCCTTATTTTTATTAAATTGCACACAGTTGTGATTCCAATCTCGTATTCTGAGAGGAGCCACAGTTTCTCGTCCCCCAAACCACTCAGCTATTTGCACTTTTTATACCTAGAATAACACGATTTCTTTCGATACTCCCGAAAGAATTTTATATAGAAGTTATAGAGTACCACAACTAAAACAGTAGACCATACTATGTAAGAATACACTCTTGTAGTAACCCTCTCTAAAAAATAACGTGCCAATATAATGTACAGTACTTCATACATAACTGTAGGCCTAGCAAAAAAAAAAACGCGATAGAAAAACAGTCGGATAATCCGCCAATTGGTTAATAGAGAAACGGATAATCGGGGTTCTACTGTATATGCATTTCTGGATTCGCCCATACGTGCTACATGCCCTGCCCATCTCAAACGTCTGGATTTAATGTTCCTAATTATGTCAGGTGAAGAATACAATGCGTGCAGTTCTGTGTTGTGTAACTTTCTCCATTCTCCCGTAACTTCATCCCTCTTAGCCCCAAATATTTTCCTAAGAACCTTATTCTCGAACACCCTTAACCTATGTTCCTCTCTCAAAGTGAGAATCCAAGTTTCACAACCATACAGAACAACCGGTAATATAACTGTTTTATAAATTCTAGCTTTCAGATTTTTCGACAGCAGACTGGATGATAAAAGCTTCTCAACCGAATAATAACAGGCACTTCCCATATTTATTCTGTGTTTAATTTCCTCCCGAGATATTCTTTCTATGGCGGAAAAAAATACAGAAATAAATTAAAACTCTATTTCTACCGACAGGTGACACTATTAGCTTGAAGAATATATGAAAATCTCAAAATGACATTTTTTTTAGTATTGTTACTCTTCTTGCCAAAGTGCGAATTTTGTTTAAGTTATTTTATTCCGTAACAAATATCTTCATTGAGAAAAAAATTATGTATTTTTTCTGTTTTTCAGATGAGATAAAAGGAGAGAGTGTGGGTTAATTAGAACACACTTTTCCAAATTCTTATAGAATTACTAGGATTAAAGACGAGACGGAAATATTTTGTTTTAGATTTTGGGTTGTAAATTAGCGCTTCAGATTTGGTATACTTTACAGTTGAAAACTTCATCAAAGAAAATAGTAGGCGTATTAATTTTACTACTATACTACTACTACTACTACTACTACTACCACCACCACCACCACCACTACTATTGATATTACAGCTGTGCAATAGTCGCCTTTAAGGGGTTAGGTGTAGCTTACAGCAGTAAATGTTTTGGAAATACTAGTATTCAACATTTTTTCCCTCCATTACTGTATCTTGTACAATAATGAAAATTGGTATGTGTAAAGCACTTTCCTTCTGCTGTATGAAAAAAATATTTTTACGATTAAAAAAATACTTATATATATATTTTTTTTTTCAAAATTCAAAGTTCACTGTGCAGTGATGAAGCGTTTCCCTTATAACTCATAAATTTGTTATTTTTTTCATATTCTCTCTCTTTTATTTTATTGCTGAAACTCATGTTTAAAATATCATGCTCTTTCAACTACATTCCTTAATAAACTATATATATATATATATATATTTTTTTTTTAATTCTGTGTTAGATATTTGACCATTTTTTAAAATGAATTTATTTTTATCAGACAATCTATCAAAGGTAGAGAAGTGGTCTTGCGTCGTATTGTAGATATTACATGCATAAATACACACAAAAAATTTCATCACAGAATGTTGGATACTTTTTGAGTTATGAAGGAAACGCTTCATCACTGCACAGTGATCTTTGAATTTTGAAAAAAAAATAAATAAATAAATAAATTTTTCAAATCGTAAAAATATGTTTATCACATAGCAGAAGGACAGTGTGTTACACATACTGATTTTCATTATTGTACAAGATAGAGTAATGGAGGAAAAAAAAAGTTGAACATTTCCAAACTTTTACTCCTTTAAGCTGTACCTAACCCCTTAAGATCACGAGACAGCGCCACAAGGGTTCAGTGCATTTTTATAAACTTTATCAACTTTTAAACACACTGTATATGAAGAATTGATGTTTACAATCTGTCTTCTTATTGATAAAGTTTTCTTTTTCTCCATCTCCGCCGCATGCAAGCACTAGTATCTGGGCACGCGTTGCTTGCCAGTCCCACTGGTAAGTGTTTTCCTTGTTATCGGAGTTGTGACAAGTTTGACAACTTCTTTATGCCAAGATGTTTGGAAACAAATTAATATGGGACTCCAACAACTGCTATCGATTCTCCAGAAGTCTGTTTTCACAGCGAAATAATGAGCCCCGGTCAAGCCCCGACGTCGGTTACCAGGCGACCAGTGTCTTCCGATCGTCTTTTGTTTACACAATCTGTGGTTTATATCTTCCATAATAGGCTCATTAAAGAGCTGTCCTGTCAGATGGTATTGTAGAGATTGTATTGAACGTGGATACATTACGCACAACGACAAAAGACAAACGCACTATAATAATACTTATTTATGGTACTTGTGAGGTAAGTGCATCTTTATTGCGCGAATGGAAAGATTTAAGCACGAGGCGTCAGCCGAGTGCTTAAATTACACGAGTGCAATAAAGATCACGCTCACAAGTACCGTACGTAATTTTATCCATGACCATAACGAAAAATTCTGTTTTATAAAAGAAAATATGTTGAAAATAAGTCCTCATATAATCACATATCATGGCATGGATTTTAGAATCGATATGTGAACTAGATAGGTCATGATGTAGGAGGCCATGATTAGTGAAGAATGGTATCTAAGGCGTTGGATAAATAAAAAATTATAATTAATTATATAATTTTAATATATATATATATATATATTTTTTTTTTTCATTTTAAACGTGTATTTTCGTCTTTTTGAAGTTTCAGGGATTATTCAGAAGTGTTCAAGGGACTAATGAGATTAAAATAATTTCACATTTTAATTCTGTAAACTTAAGAGGAATATTAAAAAGTAGTTAATTTTTTTTTATTTTAGTTGGTTATTTAACGACGCTGTATCAACTACTAGGTTATTTAGCGTCGATGAGATTGGTGATAGCGAGATGAGGCCGAGGATTCGCCATAGACTACCTTGCATTTACATTACGGTTGGGGAAAACCTCGGAAAAAACCCAACCAGGTAATCAGCCCAAGCGGGGATCGAACCCGCGCCCGAACGCAACTTCAGACCGGCAGACAAGCGCCTTAACCGACTGAGCCACGCCGGTGGCTAAAAAGTAGTTAATCATCGTGTCTGTTTAGCTCAGTTGACTAACGCGTGTTGTTATAAAATCCTAAAATCCTATAAACCCAACTTCGCAGGTTCAAGTCTTCTCGCCTCCCAAAAGGTAAATTATTACAAATTAAAAAAAAAAATACATATTAGATATGGATGCAATGCACAAATTACGACGTAGTAGATAGAGAAAAGAGAGGAGATTGGGTGTATGTATATTTAAGAAATGGTAATAAAGAAGTAGAGGTAGTGACATCTAGTAACTAATATATTAACTTCTTGAGTAATAATTCAGTGGAAAAGTATACGTGTGTGCCCGGGTACTAGGAAAATACTAATGAACTGTGAGGTAAAATTCAAACTGTGAGGTAAAGTCTTTATCTCACTATTGGAATAAAGTAATGTTGAATAAAAGCCTACTTTACAAACGCAATAGTAATATGCGTTACAAGAGCGGTATGTTGACGTTTTCATGTTCGAGGAAAAGATTGAAAAAGCGAAACGTAGTTGAGCTTTTTTAATTTTCGAGAACATGAAAACAAACATACCGCTCTTGTATCGTACATTACTTTGTGCGAAGATCGTTTATTACATACCTGAAAGACGAATTTCTAATTAGTTGCAATGAAATCTCTCTCTTGGTTTCTGTTCAATGACGGCAACTTTGGAAAACAAATATATCTATCTTCAACATTGTTCCTATAAAATGTTTTCTGTGCTTACTATACTGAAGCAGGCCGTGATATACGTCTGTCTTTTTTTTCCCCCCAGTCTATGTTGAGTCTGGAATCTTGTTGATTTTTTCACGGCTTCCTTAATGTTACTTGCATTACAATAGCAGTAACTTTTGTGGTGTTGTAGAGTTTACTTAATTTTTGCAAATATTTAAAAACAATAATTAACAGTGCAATTTAGGTGAAATTGCAGTGGTAAGTTTCCAATTTATAATTATTACTATATTGAACGTCTTTAAAAATAATATGTTAAAAGCCTATAGCAGTAAAATGAATATGATGCTTAAGCGGTAAGAAGAGGGAAATTGTTATGTGTGTTACGTTGGGAATACTGAATGTGGTATTTCACACTTACCGCGTATTGGTTGTGTGCGGAAAGCAAGCAAATACGCACGATCTCGCACAAAAGTATTTAGTAAAGGCATGCTTTTCGTTATGGTCATGGATAAAATTATATTTATCCATTACCATAACGAAAAACATGCCTTTACTAAATACTTTTGCGTTTGTAAAGTAGGCTTTTATTCAACATTACTTTATTCCACTAGTGAGATAAAGACTTTACCTCACAGTTTGAACTTTATCTCACAGTTCATTAGTATTTTTCTAGTACCCGGGCACACACGTATACTTTTCCATTCAACTATTACTCAAGAAGTCACACATTGAAAGACACTCTTGCAGCTTTCCCAATGACGGAACTGCCTCATTGGACAAAGCATAATAATCATATTGAGTGAAAACAAAATGACCACAAAAGAGAAATGAGGGGAACGAACAAAAGGGAAAATTAAGTACAGGAAAGATAATAGCATGCATATAACAGGCCTAAACATAGTAAACAAACGGATTAGACATTCGAGGAAAAGTGTCCCTTTTTAGGAAACAAAGTACAGATGTATTTTAAAATGGCAAGTCATCCTCTGATAGCGGCAAGGGAAACATCACGAATGAAGTCGTTGTTCAGCTGGAACTTCTTGCAGAAACTGGCAAAGAGGCGAGGTGCCCCTAGCGCCAACCATTAGCCCAACTATTTCAATGGAGGTCAGGTGATATTTCTCCAAATAGAATGGAACTGTGGGCTCATAAATTCTGGATTTTTCTGCGTGGACGTCAGCGGGCTGTTGTTCCTGAGTCTCGAACCTGACTGTCGGGTCGATAATGTAGGCGGATGTAGAGCCTGGTGGAATGGCAAGCATGTCAATTCGCCGACAGGATCCCTCTTGAGAGATGCCATGGTCTTCTTCGTGCACAGTGTGACCATTCTTCCTCAAGGCTTCGGCAATCATGGACCTGAATCTGTGATGTCTAGAGTTCCGCAGTGTCTCGCTGAAAGGACAGGCACCCAAAACGTGGCCAAGAGTTTCAATCTCACTGACGCAACGACGACAGTGGTTTCCATCTCGGGACCTTCCTGGTATAGCACGCAGCGGACAAACATTAGCTGTCATTTTAAGAGCTAGTCTCCATTCACTGCTAGTGAGGCGATCAGGTTGTCGGATCCATTTATTGGCGGGAGTGAACTCCTGCATAGGCAGCGGTTTAGTTGGAAAATAAAAATATCTGCATTCAAATAACATTTTAAAATTTCCACGTTCGCTTCTGGAGTTGAAAGGCTTTTGTCATTGTCAATAACAATTAGCAAGAATTGATCTGTAACATAGCAACCATGACAGACAGCAAGAATTGATCAGTAAGTAACATAGCAACCATGATGAGAAAGCAAATTGACGATTTATAATCATACTTTCTTTTACTTATGGGTTCACAATTCCAACGTCTTTCCTGCAATTATTCAATAAATTGAAGGCAATCGTAAACTAAGACGATGATTCCGTACAGTGCAGCACTAAATGGATATATTGAAATAAAACGAAGACCTGCATAACACATCTGAGGCGGAGGGACATTTCGAATACAGGTAACATGTTTTTCCTAATAATCCAGGGGCACTACAGTCCAACTTGTATAATTCCAACGTTTTTAATTTGAAGTCGTGAATAATTCGAACTTTTCGCGCGGTTTTCCTCCTATAAAACGCAATGGAAAAAAATTGTTTGTAGCCTAATTCAAATTTTTTCGAAAATTCTAAGTGAAATTCAACGAAATTCAGATCCTAAATTATGAATGTCAGTCCGCAATATAGCGCGAGCAAAATGTAGCCGTATCTTTAGATCAAGAAGAAAGGCCAGAACATCCCGAGAAGCCATTGCCTACAATCGATCAGACCATGGGCCACATCCAGGAATTAAGGTCCTATGTTAGAGGCCAACAAAATCATAAATAATCGCTATTAATTAAACTGGAAGAATTTTGAATGAATCAAAGACTAAAATAAATGTTAACACGAAACAAACAAAAGTATCGAGTTTTACTTTTTGTAAGTTGAATGTCCTGTACTTTGGTAATTTTGTGCAAAATTTTGAATAAATAGTTTTGTTTCTTTTATATTGCATTGAATTTTTATACAAGAGGAGTGGCGAATGATTCCCGTATAGTCTCCATAAATTTAGTTGGTAGTTTTGAACCGTTTATCTCGAAAAAGTTGGTGTATGTAAATCAAAATGCCTCTGGCGTAGAAACCAAGATATATGATATGATATATATGTCTTCACAGCACTTCTTTACATGTAATGGTGTACCTCACATTTCTGTACCCGGTGCCACCATTAACATATTATTACAATAACACATTATTTGCAGTACACGTCTACACAAATACTCCCAATTACACTATGTACCTTTTTTGTTACTTGGTCAATCTCCCCTACAGTTCAATTGATATTCTCTATTTGTTCATTAATCCTAATATATCTAACTAGCAGAAAGCACCCGGCGTTGCCCGGGTTTTCCTTTCTGCTTGTATTTTTAATTAAACTGGTTATTAAATTTTCGGAAATCTCAGAAACCTAACTATACACAACTAAAACGAATTGTCTTTACTAAGCTTTCCTCGCCCATAAAGATGAATCTTTACTTAACGCCAATTTTATGAATTAATGAACTCCTTAGCCAAATGCCTGCCAGGGTTAACTCAATTTAAAACAGTAGTAAATCAAGCACTGAAAAAAAAAACATTTCAACATGTGCCTGAAGTTAAACTGTTGTTTCAAATTTATATATTTATTTGTTTGTATTTATTTACTTTTATTTATTTACTTATTTATTTATTTATTCTGGTATAGTTAAGGCCATTAGGCCTTCTCTTTCATACCGCCAGAAATACAAATAAAGTAATAGAAAAATCAAACTATAAACGAAGTAAAACCCAACGAAAATATAATTCCTTCTCCTCTTTCTGATCACTTTCATCATCGAATCAATATATACATATATAATTTAATTTATATTGGAAGATTTTTTACCTCTGGACCGCTGTACACCCACTTATATCATACCCAGTTTTTTAATATAACTTGAAACTATATCTCATAAATTGAGAACATATTATATTAATTCTAACTTTATACACAGAATACAGATACAATATAAACTCGCAATAATTAATTTTTAACATAAAGACTAATATTCTGAGAAATGCATAAGGTCTACCGGTATTTTAGAAATTAAGAGATTTTTATTTCCACAACGCTTAACATACTAAATTTGCAACGTGATTATACAGATATAATTTCGCAGCAACACATTTTCGGACGTGAACAACAATATTTTGAGAATTAATAGTGTTATTTTCAGTGGGCTTACGTACATTCACATACTACATTAATAACATGACAAAAGTATAATTGAATTGCTTATTGTTATGTGTAAAATCTTTTTTTTTTCACTTCTTTGTATAAAATATAGTTGAAGATGTGAAAAAAACGCAGTTTTTAAGGGAACTGGGTAGTGGTGCTTGTGCGATTAAAAAATTTCAATACAAAAGTTTAGTTCAGTATTTCTAAGCTTCTAGTGGTCAGAATGGAATAAAAATTTCTAGGCTTATACAATCAATCATTTTGAATTCAGTGGTATAGAAGACAACTAATTTGTTTTGTATCCAAGTGCGAAAGAAAGGTCCTAACTGATAACCTGTTTTCCCATGTTGCTAAGTGTGCCTGATTCTTCAGGTGCACATTACTTGCTACAATCTTCTCTCATATGCCTTGTACTTTTTATAATTATCTAGTAATGTGCATTGTAAATTCTAAAGCAAAATTTATTTAAATATTTCACCCCTAGTGAAGCGGAAAAAAATACTGAACTTTGCTTAACATTTTTTTACAATTTTGTTCAATTTATATACATTTTTTCTCGTGTTATGTGTGTGATATTCTTAAACCCGTAGGTGTACTATGCACAGGCTGCAGATAACACTGTAAAAGTTTCATGTAAATTGATTTAGTAGTTTCAGAGAAAAATGCACTTAAGTTTGAAAAATGTCAACTTATGGAAAACTGCATTTTAAAAAAAGAAGAATGTATGAATTACATGCACCACCTAATTTAAAGAGATCATTTAAAAGGCTTAAGTTATATGCAGAAATACCCCCATAATATTTATATTGTTTTAAAGAACAGTTTTGTACTTTATTTTGAAATACAAAATTAAAAATCACCACCTGGTTACCTTAAGTTAATGTCTGCAACTTTGAGCGACTGCCCTTGAGGTTCATTTTAATATCGCCATTACAAATGCTAGTGTCATTGAAATTGCAGTTGCTTAAAATTGAATGAGTATCCTAGCAATACGTGGAATAAAACATATTTTATTTTTGTAGTTCATATTGCCAATTCTTCTAAGTTTCGTATGAGTTTTTCACACCAATACTTATTCATGTGTAATTTTGGTAGCTTAATAATTCGCAATACTACTATTGGTTATTCAATGTTAAGTAAATTATGTGGTAGCAATCCTTGTAGTTCCAAAGAATTCTAGAATTCAGTTGCATAAAACAGTTTGCTCACTATCTACAAAACTGCATCGAGGAATTCATAATACGGTCCTGGACTGCGTAAAGATACTTATTGTATGAATTATCTAGTTTTAGCCTTCATGATGTGTAACAACAATGTAATTTAATTTCGTGTTAAAATTTCCAAGGCCTCGTGAAATTCGATGTTGAATACAACAGACAATGATAAAGAACAATTGACTATAGAAGATTTTGCATTTCAATATAATACATGAATATTTGATCTCTTTATTTTTATTCTTTATATTTTTAATTGATTTAACTTCCATTTGCACAATTTTAATGTAGCCTATGTTCTTCTCCTGGTTATAAAGGTTAAATGTGGAGACTTTGGCACATATCGGTCAAAGCGTGTAGATTTGTATAGAGAACATATACACATACATAAATATATTACATACATACCCACATTCAATTTTATATATTAAGATATTGTATACTCCTTTCACACCCCCCTTTTCCTCTAACTACTATTCACTAAAATCTCAATTTCAATTTTTCTCTATAAATTATCATATTGAATTATTTGTCCTATTTGTTCCTTGACCTTTTATTCATTTACTGTTCCAATGTTCAAATGTTAGTACTAATTTTATGCTGTCACTTGTTCGCTTCTCTTAACCCTTTCTCACTATTTTCACTCATTCCTATTTGCGCTCACTTTCACTTTCTCACTATTCTGCTTACACTTTATCCATTCTCACTATTGTCACTTCCTATAAATACTTATATTTTATTCTGCACATCTGCTTATACACTTTCTCTCTCCCCTATACTTCTCGATCTTTTCCACTTTCACTTTACTTGCACTTTTTGATTACAGCCCCAATTTGTAGAAAGCAAGAAAACAATTGAAACTTTAAATTTTTTTTTATTCTTGGATAATTGGATTTTTTAAAATGATCTCTTCAACTTCGAATTACCCAGGTTGGACTGTATTTTCGGTAGTGAACTAATAAATCCTTAACATCTACAGCATCACAGAATTGAATACAGGCGAATACAGTTGTATATTTATTTTATTGGGTTATTTTACGACGCTGTATCAACATCTAGGTTATCTAGCATCTGAATAAAATGAAGGTGATAATGCCGGTGAAATGAGTCCGGGGTCCAGCACCGAAAGCTACCCAGCATTTGCTCGTATTGGGTTGAGGGAAAACCCCAGAAAAAACCTCAATCAGATAACTTGCCCCGACCGGGATTCGAACCCGGGCAGACGTTTCGCGGCCAGACGCGCTGACCGTTACTCCACAGGTGTGGACAAAGCAGTTGTCACCTCTCATTCAGTCATAACCTGTTCCACAATTCTTGGGGTTGGGAGTAAGCAGTGCCGTTTAAATGCATGATCGAACTTTTGTTTTAGTTGATTATTTAACGACGATGTAGTAGTTGTACTAGGTTATTTAGCGTCGATGAGATTGGTGATAGCGAGATGATATTTGGCGAGATGAGGCCGAGGATTCGCCATAGATTACCTGGCATTCACCTTACGGTTGGGGAAAACATCGGAAAAACCCAACCAGGTAATCAGCCCAAGCGGGGATCGAACCCGCGGCCGAGTGCAACTTCAGACTGGCAGGCAAGTGCCTTAACCAACTGAGCGAAGGTGGTGGCATGTTGGAACTGGGTGGCCACCTTGGCTCATGAGGGGCCTCAAAATAATGACAATAATAATAAATAGGCCTAAAGGTCCAAATCAAGTGCAGCAAAACTTTATTCACTGAACAATGCCTGTGCCCTGATTGCTTCAACACGTGAAAGCGAGGCTGACTCTTGAAGCTGTATGTCTGAAACTAAAATGCAGGCAATGTTCACAAAAACAAGTAAATAATGCTACTACTTACTTACTGGCTTTTAAGAAACCCGGAGGTTCATTGCCGCCCTCACACAAACCTGCCATTGGTCCCTATCCTGAGCAAGATTAATCCATTCTCCATCATATCCCACCTCCCTCAAATCCATTTTAATATTATCTTCCCATCTACGTCTCGGCCTCCCCAAAAGTCTTTTCCCCTCTGGCCTCCCAACTAACACTCTATATGCATTTCTGGATTAGCCCATACCTACGTACTACATGCCCTGCCCATCTCAAACTTCTGGATTTAATGTTCCTAATTATGTCAGTTGAAGGATAGAATTCGTCCAGCTCTGCGTTGTGTAACTTTCTCCATTCTCCTGTAACTTCATCCCTCTTAGCCTGAAATATTTTCCTAAGCTCCTTATTCTCAAACACCCTTAACCTATGTTCCTCTCTCAGAGTGAGAGTCCAAGTTTCACAACCATACAGAACAACCGGTAATATAACTGTTTTATAAATTCTAATTTTCAGATTTTTTGACAGCAGACTAGATGATAAAAGCTTCTCAACCGAATAATAACAGGCATTTCCCATATTTATTCTGTGTTTAATTTCCTCCCGAGTGTCATTTATATTTGTTACTGTTGCTCCAAGAAATTTGAACTTCTCTACCTCTCAAAAGATAAATTTCCAATTTTTATAGCCTATTTCCATTTCGTACAATATTCTGGTCACGAGACATAATCATATACTTTGTCTTTTCGGGATTTACTTCCAAACCTATCTCTTTACTTGCTTCCAGTAAAATTCCCGTGTTTTCCCTAATCGTTTGTGGATTTTCTCCTAACATATTCACGACAAACGCATAGACAAGCAGCTGATGTAACCCATTCAATTCCAAACCATCTCTGTTATATATATATATATATATATATATATATATATATATATATATATTTGACTATAAATAAAGGCTGATGATTCTTGTTTCTTAATTTTGAACTTTGGTAAAATATTTTACCAGCCTTATTATATTTAGAAATGCAAATAAAGGAGTATCTGGTGGCTAGATGAAGGAGAGGAGAAAAGAAGAGAGAGAGTCGAACTCAGGAGAGGATAAGATGGCAGAAGAGAAGAGAAATAAAAAAAAAACATAGGGACAGAAAGAGACAAACAAAATGAAAGAGAAAAATGGATGGGAAGGGTGATATTGAATCAATACCTGACACTGCGAAATTTTTAACAATTATATTGGCCCCAACTATGAATTGGGACCCTCATATAAACTCTCCTTGTACGAGATTATCTAGAGCCATCTAGTTGCTGAGAAATAAAGAAAAAGGTCAGAAAGACCTTTCAAGCACTTCTTATCAGTGCAATGTAATACCATAATTACATTATGGGATTCATATGTGAGATAATAGCAGTGGGATATATATGGTAAGGAATTTAATCCGGCAGGAAAAAAACTAGTGGTGCCGTTATTGATTCTTCTTAAGACGCCCTTTGTAGACATCTATTTGTTATGGGGTCTACTCTAGATGACATTTATATGTTTCAGTGTTTAATCAAAGTTAATAAAAACTAAAATCCATTTCAGGTGAAATCCGGTATGCAGAGCTATGTTTAATTACCAGTTGCATGTTACCAATACAAGATTAAATGTAAATACAAGGTGGTTTCACATTGTGGCTTTAAACGTGTTTAATAAATTACCGCCAAAAGACCGCAATTTAAAATATATTACTAGATTTCAAGCTGCATTTAAAGTGGCTTGCAATTAATTCATTTCCAAGCCGTAATGAGTTTTAAATAAAAATGTAGGCATAAATGTTTATGTTTAACTTCCATTTCATTGTTTGAAATAATATTATAAATATACTCACTGTACTTTCCTTTTGACTCTTCTCATTACTTAGAAAAGACAAGAGCTGCTATAAGAAGAAGAGAGAAGCTGTGAGAAGGGAAGAATAATTAAATTTAAGACAGCAGATAATATACAAGAACTAGGAAGCAATCAGAAGGAAAGAATAATTAAAATTTAAGACAGCAGATTATATACAAGAACAAAGAAGCAATCAGAAGGGAAGATAATTAAAATTTAAGACAGCAGATTATATACAAGAACAAAGAAGCAATCAGAAGGGAAGAATAATTAAAATTTAAGACAGCAGATTATATACAAGAACAAAGAAGCAATCAGAAGGGAAGAATAATTAAAATTTAAGACAGCAGATTATATACAAGAACAAAGAAGCAATCAGAAGGGAAGAATAATTAAAATTTAAGACAGCAGATTATATACAAGAACAAAGAAGCAATCAGAAGGGAAGAATAATTAAAATTTAAGACAGCAGATAATATTCAAGAACAAAGAAGCAATCAGAAGGGAAGAATAATTAAAATTTAAGACAGCAGATAATATAGGAGAAGAAAGAATCAGTGACGGAGGACAGGAGAGGCAAATAAATTAAAGACAAAAACTACTATACCAAGCAGACAGAAGCAGAGAAGGAGAGGAGCGGCGAATAAATTAAAGAAAAAGACTGCTATACCAAGCAGACAGAAGCAGAGAAGGAGAGGAGCGGCGAATAAATTAAAGAAAAAGACTGCTATACCAAGCAGACAGAAGCAGAGAAGGAGAGGAGCGGCGAATAAATTAAAGAAAAAGACTGCTATACCAAGCAGACAGAAGCAGAGTAGAAGGAGAGGAGCGGCGAATAAATTAAAGAAAAAGACTGCTATACCAAGCAGAGAAAAGCAGAGAAGGAGAGGAGCGGCGAATAAATTAAAGAAAAAAACTGCTATATCAAGCAGACAGAAGCAGAGAAGAAGGAGAGGAGCGGCGAATAAATTAAAGAAAAAAAACTGCTATACCAAGAAGAGAGAAGCAGAGAAGAAGGAGAGGAGCGGCGAATAAATTAGATTAAAAAAAAACAGCTATACCAAGCAGAGAGAAGCAGAGAAGGAGAGGAGCGGCGAATAAATTAAAGAAAAAAACAACTGCTATACCAAGCAGACAGAAGCAGAGTAGAAGGAGAGGAGCGGCGAATAAATTAAAGAAAAAGACTGCTATACCAAGCAGACAGAAGCAGAGAAGAAGGAGAGGAGCGGCGAATAAATTAAAGAAAAAAACAACTGCTATACCAAGCAGACAGAAGCAGAGTAGAAGGAGAGGAGCGGCGAATAAATTAAAGAAAAAGACTGCTATACCAAGCAGACAGAAGCAGAGAAGAAGGAGAGGAGCGGCGAATAAATTAAAGAAAAAGACTGCTATACCAAGCAGAGAAAAGCAGAGAAGGAGAGGAGCGGCGAATAAATTAAAGAAAAAAACTGCTATATCAAGCAGACAGAAGCAGAGAAGAAGGAGAGGAGCGGCGAATAAATTAGATTAAAAAAAAACAGCTATACCAAGCAGAGAGAAGCAGAGAAGGAGAGGAGCGGCGAATAAATTAAAGAAAAAAACAACTGCTATACCAAGCAGACAGAAGCAGAGTAGAAGGAGAGGAGCGGCGAATAAATTAAAGAAAAAGATTGCTATACCAAGCAGACAGAAGCAGAGAAGAAGGAGAGGAGCGGCGAATAAATTAAAGAAAAAAACAACTGCTATACCAAGCAGACAGAAGCAGAGTAGAAGGAGAGGAGCGGCGAATAAATTAAAGAAAAAGACTGCTATACCAAGCAGACAGAAGCAGAGAAGAAGGAGAGGAGCGGCGAATAAATTAAAGAAAAAAACAACTGCTATACCAAGCAGACAGAAGCAGAGTAGAAGGAGAGGAGCGGCGAATAAATTAAAGAAAAAGACTGCTATACCAAGCAGACAGAAGCAGAGAAGAAGGAGAGGAGCGGCGAATAAATTAAAGAAAAAGACTGCTATACCAAGCAGACAGAAGCAGAGAAGAAGGAGAGGAGCGGCGAATAAATTAAAGAAAAAAACTGCTATACCAAGCAGAGAGAAGCAGAGGAGAAGGGGAGCGCAGTGGCACAAAGCAAAAACAAGGGCGGTCATGAGGCCAAGAAACAAGCAGAATAGAAGAAAAGCAGATGGGCGTAACGTAAAAACATGGGCGATTATAACACCAAGAAACAAGCAGAAGAGAAGAAAAGCAGATGGGTGTAACGTAAAAACATGGGCGATTATAACACCAAGAAACAAGCAGAATAGAAGAAAAGCAGATGGGTGTAACGTAAAAACATGGGCGATTATAACACCAAGAAACAAGCAGAAGAGAAGAAAAGCAGAAGGGCGTAACGTAAAAACATGGGCGGTTATAACACCAAGAAACAAGCAGAAGAGAAGAAAAGCAGATGGGCGTAACGTAAAAACATGGGCGATTATAACACCAAGAAACAAGCAGAATAGAAGAAAAGCAGATGGGCGTAACGTAAAAACATGGGCGATTATAACACCAAGAAACAAGCAGAAGAGAAGAAAAGCAGATGGGCGTAACGTAAAAACATGGGCGATTATAACACCAAGAAACAAGCAGAAGAGAAGAAAAGCAGATGGGCGTAACGTAAAAACATGGGCGATTATAACACCAAGAAACAAGCAGAAGAGAAGAAAAGCAAATGGGCGTAACGTAAAAACATGGGCGATTATAACACCAAGAAACAAGCAGAATAGAAGAAAAGCAGATGGGTGTAACGTAAAAACATGGGCGATTATAACACCAAGAAACAAGCAGAAGAGAAGAAAAGCAGAAGGGCGTAACGTAAAAACATGGGCGGTTATAACACCAAGAAACAAGCAGAAGAGAAGAAAAGCAGATGGGCGTAACGTAAAAACATGGGCGATTATAACACCAAGAAACAAGCAGAATAGAAGAAAAGCAGATGGGCGTAACGTAAAAACATGGGCGATTATAACACCAAGAAACAAGCAGAAGAGAAGAAAAGCAGATGGGCGTAACGTAGAAACATTGGCGATTATAACACCAAGAAACAAGCAGAAGAGAAGAAAAGCAAATGGGCGTAACGTAAAAACATGGGCGATTATAACACCAAGAAACAAGCAGAAGAGAAGAAAAGCAAATGGGCGTAACGTAAAAACATGGGCGATTATAACACCAAGAAACAAGCAGAAGAGAAGAAAAGCAGATGGGCGTAACGTAAAAACATGGGCGATTATAACACCAAGAAACAAGCAGAAGAGAAGAAAAGCAAATGGGCGTAACGTAAAAACATGGGCGATTATAACACCAAGAAACAAGCAGAAGAGAAGAAAAGCAGATGGGCGTAACGTAAAAACATGGGCGATTATAACACCAAGAAACAAGCAGAAGAGAAGAAAAGCAGATGGGCGTAACGTAAAAACATGGGCGATTATAACACCAAGAAACAAGCAGAAGAGAAGAAAAGCAGATGAGCGTAACGTAAAAACATGGGCGATTATAACACCAAGAAACAAGCAGAAGAGAAGAAAAGCAGATGGGCATAACGTAAAAACATGGGCGATTATAACACCAAGAAACAAGCAGAAGAGAAGAAAAGCAGATAGGCGTAACGTAAAAACATGGGCGATTATAACACCAAGAAACAAGCAGAATAGAAGAAAAGCAGATGGGCGTAACGTAAAAACAAGGGCGATTATAACACCAAGAAACAAGCAGAAGAGAAGAAAAGCAGATGGGCGTAACGTAGAAACATGGGCGATTATAACACCAAGAAACAAGCAGAAGAGAAGAAAAGCAGATGGGCGTAACGTGAAAACATGGGCGATTATAACACCAAGAAACAAGCAGAAGAGAAGAAAAGCAGATGGGCGTAACGTAAAAACATGGGCGATTATAACACCAAGAAACAAGCAGAAGAGAAGAAAAGCAAATGGGCGTAACGTAAAAACATGGGCGATTATAACACCAAGAAACAAGCAGAAGAGAAGAAAAGCATATGGGCGTAACGTAAAAACATGGGCGATTATAACACCAAGAAACAAGCAGAAGAGAAGAAAAGCAGATGGGCGTAACGTAAAAACATGGGCGATTATAACACCAAGAAACAAGCAGAAGAGAAGAAAAGCAGATGAGCGTAACGTAAAAACATGGGCGATTATAACACCAAGAAACAAGCAGAAGAGAAGAAAAGCAGATGGGCATAACGTAAAAACATGGGCGATTATAACACCAAGAAACAAGCAGAAGAGAAGAAAAGCAGATAGGCGTAACGTAAAAACATGGGCGATTATAACACCAAGAAACAAGCAGAATAGAAGAAAAGCAGATGGGCGTAACGTAAAAACAAGGGCGATTATAACACCAAGAAACAAGCAGAAGAGAAGAAAAGCAGATGGGCGTAACGTAGAAACATGGGCGATTATAACACCAAGAAACAAGCAGAAGAGAAGAAAAGCAGATGGGCGTAACGTAAAAACATGGGCGATTATAACACCAAGAAACAAGCAGGAGAGAAGAAAAGCAAATGGGCGTAACGTAAAAACATGGGCGATTATAACACCAAGAAACAAGCAGAAGAGAAGAAAAGCAGATGGGCGTAACGTAAAAACATGGGCGATTATAACACCAAGAAACAAGCAGAAGAGAAGAAAAGCAAATGGGCGTAACGTAAAAACATGGGCGATTATAACACCAAGAAACAAGCAGAAGAGAAGAAAAGCAGATGGGCGTAACGTAAAAACATGGGCGATTATAACACCAAGAAACAAGCAGAAGAGAAGAAAAGCAGATGGGCGTAACGTAAAAACATGGGCGATTATAACACCAAGAAACAAGCAGAAGAGAAGAAAAGCAGATGGGCGTAACGTAAAAACATGGGCGATTATAACACCAAGAAACAAGCAGAAGAGAAGAAAAGCAGATGGGCGTAACGTAAAAACATGGGCGATTATAACACCAAGAAACAAGCAGAATAGAAGAAAAGCAGATGGGCGTAACGTAAAAACATGGGCGATTATAACACCAAGAAACAAGCAGAATAGAAGAAAAGCAGATGGGTGTAACGTAAAAACATGGGCGATTATAACACCAAGAAACAAGCAGAAGAGAAGAAAAGCAGATGGGCGTAACGTAAAAACATGGGCGATTATAACACCAAGAAACAAGCAGAAGAGAAGAAAAGGAGATGGGCGTAACGTAAAAACATGGGCGATTATAACACCAAGAAACAAGCAGAAGAGAAGAAAAGCAGATGGGCGTAACGTAAAAACATGGGCGATTATAACACCAAGAAACAAGCAGAAGAGAAGAAAAGCAGATGGGCGTAACGTAAAAACATGGGCGATTATAACACCAAGAAACAAGCAGAAGAGAAGAAAAGCAGATGGGCGTAACGTAAAAACATGGGCGATTATAACACCAAGAAACAAGCAGAAGAGAAGAAAAGCAGATGGGCGTAACGTAAAAACATGGGCGATTATAACACCAAGAAACAAGCAGAAGAGAAGAAAAGCAGATGGGTGTAACGTAAAAACATGGGCGATTATAACACCAAGAAACAAGCAGAATAGAAGAAAAGCAGATGGGCGTAACGTAAAAACATGGGCGATTATAACACCAAGAAACAAGCAGAAGAGAAGAAAAGCAGATGGGCGTAACGTAAAAACATGGGCGATTATAACACCAAGAAACAAGCAGAAGAGAAGAAAAGCAGATGGGCGTAACGTAAAAACGAGGGCGGTTAGAAGACTAAGAAACAAGCAGTACAGAAGAAAAGTAGATGGACGTAACGTAAAATCGATGGCGGTTATAAGACCAAGAAACAGGCAGAACAGAAGAAAAACAGTGGGGGATAAAGTAAAAGCAAAGGTGGCCATAAGATTAAAAGAGAACCAGAGCGGAATGAATTCAGCTGACCTACCCGCAGCACGTTGGCAGGCCTGTCCAGCTTGACGTCAAGGCTCAGGCCCGTGACGAGTTGGTCCAAGTTGAGCAGGAAGACACCGAACCAGCGACCAGGTTCCGCTTCGCGGCCCTCGTACGAGAAAATGCTTGGTCAGGGCGAAGGGGGATGCTGCAGAGAGGAGTGCTTGGCGGGCGAAGACAGGGGCAGCACCAACAGCAGCAGCTCGAGCGCCAGGGGACCAAGCGCCATTCCTGTATGAATCATCGAACAGTGGGTCAATGACGATTACGAGAAAAGGAGTAAAAGAGAGAGTGAGAGTAACGGACGAGTTTAGTAAGAAAGCATGAAGGGAATAGATAAGTAACGATAGAAAACAGACAGAAAGAAAAGAAAATTAATTAGTAAAGTAGAGACAAATTTGTTTATTAGATTAATATTACGTAGTGCCTCATACAGGAGTCACCATTTCGACCTTGAATTTCTGTATTCGTCTTGAAACTATTTGAGTAGTATTTTAAAGTGATTGTTTATATATTTATAATTATTATTCCTCATATATTTTGTAATATATTATCACATTGTACAGTCCCATGTTTGAAAATATGTATTTAATGTTTGTGCAATAATGCAAATTCGTGTAAAGAAAGAGACAGACATGTAATAAACCAAACTATGCCGACTAACGACTAATTTTTTTATTAACCATAGATTTAACATTACAAAATACATAATAGGTATTTATTTATTTTGATGGACACTATGGCTGAGGTTTGAAATGTTGACAATTTTAATCGGATATATATATTTTTTTAACGGTTTGTTAGATAGATTTATAAGTGTGTAAAATTTTCAGTTCAATCGGACTGCTAGTTTCGAGGTTAATTTTATTTTAATTGTGGAAATTTGTGATACAATCAAGATGCTTCATGCGTATTGTATTTATACACAAGAGTCCTGACTCAAGGCGATATATTGTCACCTGAATGCAAGAACTAGGTAACTCGAAATTTGCGTTTTTTAGTTATCTCTTTTATAGCATAGAAAAAATCGCACAAAATGTAACGCAAGAACTAGGTAACTGATTGAACGATACCAGCGACATCTATTTTCCAATGTAAGAAATAGGTAAATGAAAACGAGACATATATCTTAGTGCAATAAATAAGTAAATGGGCAAAGTCACAAAATATAAAAAATCAAGTTAAGTAGATCTTGCATTCAGGTGACGATATTAACGTTGAGAAATTCATTATATCTAGGTTAGTTGAGGTACAATAAATTTTTGAAAATCAGACATTTATTAATATTTTTTAGTTACATAATATATATGTTTTTAGCTTTTATTTTTAGATACTTAAGATTTCTCAACATTAGATCTCAAATAATGCATGAGAATGTATGCCCACGTATGAATTTGGTGAAAACTGCACGGGTTCGGGTAAAGCCCGCGGGCTTTGGCATGGCAGGGTTCGGGTTGAAATTTACCTAAGACTGTCGGGTTCGGGCCTTAAAGAAACGATATCCTTTTTCCCGTCAATTATATATTGATTACAAACTAATACGAAGTTTCAATGTATGCACGATTACATGTCCACCTGCTACCTATCCAGATCTGTAGACTGCCAGTTTATTCATTTATTCACTTATTTATTTATTATTATTTACTAGCCGTACCCGTGCGCTCCGCTGCACCCGTTAGAAATAAATATAAAGTAATGACATAATTAAAATAGGACATTTGATCCAGGGAACATTCGTGTTTGGTAGAAGGATAAATCGTTTAATATGTTACTTAATTTAAATTATATTTAAGTAATTAAAATGGAATCATTTTGGTCCAGAGAGCACTCATTTGGTGCAATGACAATTCCTTTAACATGTTACTTAATTTTTATTATTATTATTATGCAACCATAGTTTAATGAAGATTGACATCATTTATATTTAATGTGTATACTTTAGTTTACTTGTTATATGGTTCCATTGAATTATGGTAATAACTTAATTTTAATTCTTGTGTTCTACGTATTCAGTAAATGGCGCTTGGCCCACTATGGTTCTGAACCCTTCAAATAACTCAAATAACTTATATAATATTATATTATATTATATTATATTATATTATATTATATTATATTATATTATATTATATTATATTATATAAAAAGTGTGTTGATAACGGATGTACCCCGAGAAGTAAGTTTTCAATTTGTTATGGGGGCTCTTGAATCTCAGGAGGAACACATTTTATTTTACAACAGGGCAACATAATCTGCTTGGCTCATTACCCAAATTTTTTGCATTGCATTTAATGCATATGTATTTTATGTATTTTAACTCGATTCAATTGAGCATAGTTAAAATTTGGATTATAAAATAATGGAATGCTAAGCTAACATATTATTACTGCATACTAAATCAATACACTCTCGTTGTTCGTTAATTCTCTGAGATAAACATTATTTTAAGAAATACAGGAAACGAATACACAGACTAGCCTATGAAGTTTTCTGTGCATGAGAAGCTATTTTAATCTTACCTGTCCTCGATTCACTCAGTAGTTACTGTAATAACATTATAGCATTATGTCCATACAGAGAAACTACACTTTCCAATGGTGAAATAATAATTAATTATACAAATCGGTTAATTTAGCTTCCGATATTGCTTCATACAAACACAGAAATATTTTCTGTAGGCTATGATTCATAGCTTTCGATTGTTGTTGACCAAGGCCCCTTATAGAGGAAGTCATTTGTTTATTTCATTACACGGCCTTAGATGGCAGTTATTTTAATTTTAAAACTCATTTATCTCATTAAATATCAGTCCTATCAAAATGTTTCAAAGACTAAAACTTATCGGAAATGATTTTTAAAGAAATTTTTGTTATGTAACATTTTTCATAAAAATCAATAAGCGAGATTTTCGATTTATTTAATTCAGGCCCCCTTATAACCCCCCTTTTAAATAATGTATTTTGAATGCCATATAGCCTAAATTCTAAGCTACAACGAACTTAATTTATATTCCAATTTTCATATAAATCGGTTCAGCCATTATCGCGTGCAAAGGTAACAAACATCCAGACAGACAGACATACAAACAAAAATTTCAAAAAAGCGATTTTCGGTTTCAGGGCGATTAATTATATATGTTAGGACTAATTATTTTTGGAAAATCGAAAATTACCAGAAAAATTTCGGCTACAGATTTATTATTACTTACTGTCTTTTAAGGAACCCGTAGGTTCATTGCCGCCCTCACATAAGCCCGCCATCGGTCCCTATCCTGTGCAAGATTAATCCAGTCGCTACCATCATATCCCACCTCCATCAAATCCATTTTAATAATATCTTCCCCTCTACGTTTCGGCCTCCCCAAGGGTCTTTTTCCATCCGGCCTCCCAACTAACACTCTATATGCATTTCTTGATTCGCCCATAAGTGCTACATGTCCTGCCCATCTTAAACGTCTGGATTTTATGTTCCTAATTATGTCAGGTGAAGAATACAATGCGTGCAGTTCTGTGTTGTGTAACTTTCTCCATTCTCCTGTAACTTCATCCCTCTTAGTCCCAAATATTTTCCTAAGAACCTTACTCTCAAACACCCTTAACCTACGTTCCTCTATCAAAGTGAGAGTGCAAGTTTCACAACCATAAAGAACAACCGGTAATATAACTGTTTTATAAATTCTAACTTTCAGACTTTTTGACAGAAGACTAGATGACAAAAGCTTCTCAACCGAATAATAACAGGCATTTCCCATATTTATTCTGCGTTTATTTTCCTCCCGAGTGTCATTTATATTTGTTACTGTTGCACCAAGATATTTGAATTTTTCCACCTCTTCGAAGGATAAATGTCCAATTTTATTTATTATTAGTATAGATTATTCATTTATTTATAAGAGACTGGATTAATCTTGCTCAGGATAGGGAGCAATGGCGGGCTTATGTGAGGGCGGCAATGAACCTCCGGGTTCCTTAGGAGCCAGTAAGTAAGTAAGTAATAGCACAATAGGGTTAGTTACTATGGAAACTCAAAACGAGGAGCGAATGTTGGTTGTTTAGAGCTGCGTAGTGTTTTGTAAGCAGATGCTCGTAGAAGACAGTGATCATTTCTGTCCGTCCGCAGTGTGGTTCACAAAACCGCATGTACGATCAGGCTATAGCCTGTCACGTGTGCAGGCTGCGTTAAGTAGTGTCAACCTTGACCTAGCCCACGCCATCAGTCGATATCCGTCATTTGGTATGTATGGCATGACAGTCACCCTTCAAGCGCAGCGTAATGCTGTGGTACACCATCCCTAATATTTATTACCACAGAGCACATTTTCTTATGTTCGAATCTAACCTGTACTTTTCCTCTATTATTGACGTCGAAGTTTACTTATGGGGCCAGGAGAATATGCTCTAGAATATGCCATTTGGAAAGTCCAGGATAACAGGCAGGGTTTTGAATTGAACGGGTTACATCAGCTTCTTGTCTATGCGGATGACGTGAATATGTTAGGAGAAAATCCACAAACGATTAGGGAAAACACGGGAATTTTACTTGAAGCAAGTAAAGCGATCGGTTTGGAAGTAAATTCCGAAAAGACAAAGTATATGATTATGTCTCGTGACGGGAATATTGTACGAAATGGAAATATAAAAATTGGAAATTTATCCTTCGAAGAGGTGTAAAAATTCAAATATCTTGGAGCAACAGTAACAAATATAAATGACACTCGGGAGGAAATTAAACACAGAATAAATATGGGAAATGCCTGTTATTATTCGGTTGAGAAGCTCTTATCATCCAGTCTGCTGTCTAAAAATCTGAAAGTTAGAATTTATAAAACAGTTATATTACCGGTTGTTCCGTATGGCTGTGAAACTTGGACATAGGTTAAGGGTGTTTGAGAATAAGGTGCTTAGGAAAATATTTGGAGCTAAGCGGGATGACGTTACAGGAGAATGGAGAAAGTTACACAACACAGAACTGCACGCATTGTATTCTTCACATTAGGAACATTAAATCCAGACGTTTGAGATGGGCAGGGCATGTAGCACGTATGGGCGAATCCAGAAATGCATATACAGTGTTAGTTGGGAGACCAGAGGGAAAAAAGACCTTTAGGGAGGCCGAGACGTAGATGGGAGGATAATATTAAAATGGATTTGAGGGAGGTGGGGTATGATGATAGAGAATGGATTAATCTTGCACAGGATAGGGACCAATGGCGGGCTTATGTGAGGGCGGCAATGAACCTTCGGGTTCCTTAAAAGCCATTTGTAAGTAAGTATGGGGCCAGGAGAGTAAAAAATTACACAAAATATTGGTTTGTTGATTTTAGTAAAGAACTAATTGAAATATCCTACATGATATACGTGATGATAAACTTCAAACTAAATCAGATTTTAGGTAATAATAATAATAATAATAATAATAATAATAATAATAATAATAATAATAATAATAATAATAATAACTAGACAGTGGATGCGGGATGACTTATCGTTGAATGTAAGTGCACATTTATTTTGTTTCATTTTTTTCATTCAGACCATTAGCTCAACAGGTTTTAAACGTAAGCAGACGACGTCAACATGCTACTGTTTCTCCGTACAGTCAGAAGGAAAAGAAAAATAACGTACTGTAGTACATACCTTGCAAGGTTTAGTCCTCGTCATCATTGATACAATTACCAGCGTTGCAGTAAACGACGATATATTTTCGTAAGTTGTCGAAGCTGAATCGTCTTCGCCTCTCGCTTAAACAGTTTTTGTATCGAGAGAATTTCTGAAGAAAACCTCTAAAATGGGAATCACTCAATTTCTTTAGAGGAATATTTGTTCTGAGTATCATGTTGCACGTGTCGTTAGACCCGCACAACTAAATGATGATGATGATGATGATGATGATGATGATGATGATGATGATGATGATATTGATAATGATAATAATAATGGTTCCTCAGATTTCATTTCAACGCATTTCCTATGCGATGAACTGTTGCAATGTTTCTCTATAGCCTGAGTTGTTCTGGTTTTTATTTCAATTTTACATACATTACACACGATATTGTCTTCGTTAATACATAAAATGTCACACTCATACTTCTTAATTGCATTTCGTATCTCTGAGTGAATTTAACATTTTCTTCTCGTAACATTTCTCAGTATTAATTACATCTTTTCGTACGTTTTTTTCATTTAAAGAATAGGGATTGATAAAAACGTTTCCTATGAAAGTTGTTTGTTTTGAAGCGCTCTATCAAATGGTACCATATTTGACCACGACTCCCATTTGAAATTTTAAAGTAATACGCCACTGACCCTACTTCCTGTTAAGGCTGAGTGATGAAATCATGCTCAAATGAAAGTTCACATGTGCTTTAGTGATAAATATTTTTGTCTCGAGTCGACCTGGTTGGCAAGTTGGTATAGCGCTGGCCTTCTATGCTCGTGGTTGCGGGTTCGATCCCGGGCCAGGTCGATGGCATTCAAGTGTGCTTAAATGTGACAGGCTCATGTCAGTAGATTTACTGGCATGTAAAAGAACTCCTGCGGGACAAAATTCCGGCACATCCGGCGACGCTGATATAACCTCTGCAGTTGCGAGCGTCGTTAAATAAAACATAACTTTTTTTTTTTGTCTCGAAAATTTGAATGCACTAGTTTCCGAAATACATTACTGTTACGGGTGGTCTGTATATTTTCTGTTTTTCAGATGAGATAAAAGGAGACAGTGTGGGGTAACTAGAACACAATTCTTATAGAATTACGAAGTTTAAAGACGGGACAGAAATATTTGTTTTAGATTTTGGGTTGGTAAATTAGCGCTTCAGCTTTCAGTTGAAAACTTCATTAAAGAAAATAGTAGACGTATTAATTTTACTACTACTACTACTACTATACTAGTAGACTTACTAAAGGCTTTACCAACAACCAAAAACGTATTTAAAAATAGGCTTCAGGACTTTACTAATAGACGGTAATTATACACACTATGTAAAGGATGTAAATGATATTTTGTTATTGAAGTGTTGTATCAGTGAAGAATTATGTTGTGTCAGTGAAGTGTGTTGTGTCAGTGAAACGTGTTCCTGTCAGTGAAGCTTTATAGTTTATAATGACAGTGCAAAGTATTTGAACAGTGAAATGTTTTTGAAGTGTTAGTGAAATCAGGATAGAATCAGTGAAATGTGTCGTAGTTCCAGTGCAGTGAGTGAGTTGACAGCGAAATGAGTGTAATGTGGAAAGGTACTTGTGCAGATATGAACATATCATACTCGTAGGTTTTAGTTCGAACTTAGATTTAAGATACAAATTAGATTTATTTTAAATGTTATTTTAAGTGATCGTGCTTCATTTAATTTAGGATATTCCCTGTTATTATTATAATTATAATTATAATAATAATAATAATTATTATTATTATTATTATTAGTTATTTGTATTAATTATTGGTATTATTATTAACTGTATTTTTAATTAATAAGTTTATTATTGTCTTTATTGAGTGTAATTAGTTACCACTGCCACCGGGTATATACCCATTGCAGTGTGAATAAATACATAGGCCTACATATATACTACTACCGCCACCACAACTACCACCACCACTGTAAGATCACATGACAGCGCCACAAGAATTCATTGCATTTTTCTAAACTTCATCAAATTTTTAACACACTGTATATGGAGAATTGATGTTTACGATCTGTCTTCTTATTGATAAAGTTTCCTTTTTCTCCATCTCAATGTAGACTTCTCCGCCGCATGCAAACACTTGTATCTGGGACACGCATTGATTGCCCGTCCCACTGCTGTTTTCCTTGTTATCGGAGTTGTGACAAGTTTGACAACTTCTTTATGCCAAGATGTTTGGAAACAAATTAATTTGGGACTCCAACAACTGCTTTCGATTCTCCAGAAGTCTGTTTTCACAGCGAAATAATGAGCTCCGGTCAAGCCCCGACGTCCGTTACCAGGCGACCAGTGTCTTCCGATCGTCTTTTGTTTACACAATCTGTGGTTTATATCTTGCATAATAGGCGCATTAAAGACCTGTCCTGTCGGATGGTATTGTAAAGCTTGTATTGAACGTGGAATTGGATACATTACGCACAACAACAAAAGACAAACGCACTATAATAAAATTATATTTAATACATTCTATAGATCGTATTTATGTTGACTTTCCCTCATGTACACTGGGCAGCAAAAGAAATGCCAAGTCGAAGTCTCTATCGATTTGAAATATCGTGTTACGAGGTCTTCGATTAGAAAACAATAGAAATAGAGATACACAGAAGGCATTACTTACAAACTCTGTTATTGCTCTGTTATCATTACATCGTTCAGCTTTTTCGTCTATGCCTTCAGTAAACTATAAACTACAGGGACATCATTTCATTTTTACTAACATTTCTAATATTAACCTGGCTATACCTTTGGATTAACGATTGAGAACCGTAAACACCGTTTGCTACCCCCTTCCATGACTGGAGTTCGATGATACTGGCGTAGATGTAGGAGGGAAGAAAAGTAGTTCATCCATTTACGTAAACTAGGAAATATCGCAATTTTGAGTTTGATAATTTTCATTAGGTTTTTGTATAATCAAAATACAGTACAGTATTAACAATAACTCATGAACTGAGTTATCCATGCGAACGTATTCATTATGCAGTGTATATTATACTGTCTACAGCACATTAGCGTACAATATAGAGAATGAAGTTAAATTGACTATTACACTCTTACTACGTCATACTACTTTTGACCAATAAAACGGTACGAAAGGACGTATTTCAACCAATCATGGCTGCTTATCGCACAATTTTATCGCGTCCCTAGCATTTGTTTAATTTTATCGCGTCCCTAGCATTTGTTTCTTTGTTTGCCAACATTTGAAACTGCGCTGGTCTGGACGTCAAAAATATATATAAAATTACAAACCACTCCAGTCGATGCACAGCAGTTTCAAATATGACTCGCATTGGCATTCAAGAACAAGAATTAATAAAAATCACTGATCATACCAATGCATCTTCTGAAATCCGATTTACTAATAAATGAAGAGCACCATTCGGAAATCCTGAATAAGTTGAATACACCATGTAGGCCTAAATCAACGAGTTCCACTTCTATTACGCACACGTCCAATATAACATCAATTGAACCACCAACCACATTCAAAGTTGAAAATTGTACATTCAATAATTATTCCCTTTAAAATTATTCATGTTTATTTTTTATGTCATCGTCGTTAATTAAAACTTTTCTAACACTTGTGTGTATTAGTTAGGTTATGTTATAGCTTCTGCTCTGAGAGGATAAAAAGAACTTCTGCTATATGATATTATGGATAGTCACGTATCAGAGATTGTTTAATATTAAGATTTATTGAATAGTAATCATTACAGTGTCTGTATAAAGACACTACTGCCATCTAGCATGCATCTAGCGTAATATTTGTAATGTTGAGATGGTACAATAATACATTTGAAGACAGTTGTATTTTCGTAAGTCAATTAATATTTTATTGTACACTTTGTTACTTCTAATTTTTATATACTTTCTTCTAATCGTGTAATAGTCAATTAAATCCCACTCGAGTTTTGATTTTCTCTAGATAAATCAAAACGTCTAGTGAGATTACTGTTGAAAAATAATCATAATATGGATATTTAAACACAATTTTGTAAATGGTGGCCGTTTATTTCGATACAGACTTCAGTTCTTTTGTGCATATTATCGCACTATAGACTATTGCATCTAATTCCAATTACTAGTTTCGTCCTTCGTACTAGTAACTCATGTTGAAATAATTCTGTACCTACTCTATAAAAGAGTGCCTTACGTACTGTAAATTCAATCTTCACTTCTGCCCGACCGCTATCTACTGTCCGTTCAAGTGGTTTTGTCACAGAATCGTATAAAGGGGAGAAGTCACGTGACAGTTAATTACTTAACGAGGCCCTTTTATTTAAATTATTTTAAACAGTTGTATAATATTACGTAGACGTCCAATTCCTAACAGAAATTGTTTTCAGAAAACAGCTAAGACAACCCAGCCACTAGCCTTTATAGAGGGGCGAGCAGAAGCAGGTGGGGGAAATCGGGATGCGACGTAGGCAAACGGACGACAGTACCTGTGCGAAAATGATTCAATGTTGAAAGCTCTTTCGTCACTTGAAAACGCGAACATAATGCTGGAACGTACTATACTCACTAACTCAGTACTGTTTAGTATATGCGACCTTGGTTCTGTGTGGAGGACAGTTGAAACTTCATTATTAGAAGGGGTGGGAGTGAAGTACATTCAAAAACTCAGGTACAATAAAAATTGAAGTAAAAATAAAGTGATGCCCCCGTAAAATTTTTAGGAAACAGCATGACTTATACATCAGAAGTGACACGTGGGATGATGATTAAATGTTTCAGTTAGATTCAATTTTCACTTCTGTGTCTGTATTTATAATAAAATTTTATATTTATATGCATAATAAAATTGACACACTTTCTGTTAATACAGTATGAAACGTAACTGGCCGCTTATATCGATTGTAACACTGACAGCATCCATGGATAATAAGGAAGGTTGTGGAATACCATATAAACTGCACTTTCATTATTTTTGTGTGTTATTCTTATTAATATTGTACAATAAAAGTATATAAATAATTTTATGCTCGACCATGCCGAAATGTAGTAATTATACACCCGGTAACAGACCTTTAATGCATGTCATTAAAGTACATCTACTCATTAAAGGTCAGGGCTTTCCGCCAATGACGACTCAGGTTATAACTGTTCAGCCAATGACAGGTCAGCTTTCTACCGTTATAAAACCGCAAGTATCGATTATTCCCGGATATGCAATCGAAAGAGAATTAGCGAAAAGTCACGGAGGCTGGAAATCCAATACTGTCGCAGAAGGTTATGTTCTGTTACTATAATAATTAGCGTTAATTGTAAATAATATTCAAATAAATTCAATTTGTCATCTCGTTTTTCAATGTCTAATTTAATTTCAATGTTATCTCTGTAGGTTCTTATGGCCTAGCAAGGTCAATGTGAACATCTGTTCCTCGGAAAAAATCAGTACTTTCGCGTCTGCGCACATCTCACAGCATACGGGACATTGGCCAAGGTCAGATACAAAGAAAATTAATAATATCAAGTTAGAAATATGGTCGAGCATAAAAAGTAGTATGAAACTCGCCTATAATGGTAATTAAGAAGCTCGTATGAAAATTATGAAACTCGCTTGCGCTCGTTTCATAAATATCCATACTCGCTTCTTAATTACCTTCATTATAGGCTCGTTGCATAATGTACTATTAAAATCAATTCATATTAAATAATAACATGAACATGTTATAAAAATGGTATTTACATGTTTTTGAAAAAAAAAAACTAATCGCAGGAAAATAGCTTTCCACCTCGCAATGTTTGCTAAAGTCCTCGGAAAACGATATAATTTCGCATCGGAATTTGTTTTGCAGCCCAATGTTCCAATGCACCAGTGATGTGTAAGAATCCAGCGAGTTTTAACCAGTCAAAGCCAACTATCAACTGAAATCTTATCGCACCTGATGCTCATTTGTTGAATACGTATGTTGTAACACTTGATGTTCAGATATTACGTATTTTCATTGTTTTCTTAGCAATATAATGGGCCATGATATTGTGTGATGGTCGTGGTAACAAATGTATTAAATATTTTCATTTGTAACAGTTTGTTCCTGTAGGTTATAAATTATTAATATATTCAGGAAATAGTCTTATTCACATATCACAAATATTCTTATCTTGTCGATAATTCACTAAATGAAAGTACTTAGCTCAAAATAAAATGTTATAACCTCAAATATTTTTTTTTAATTTTGCTATTTCATTAATCATAATTTCTACAGCTATTGTCAGTTTTTACCCATGAATTTCCAGAATTATCTTTTTAGATATCAGGGATGCAGACTTTGCAAAAGTTCTTTCTCGGACGCGCCATATCCATGCTAGTCAGTGGCCTTCGCGTTCACCCGATTTGAACAGCTCAGGATTTTTTCTTATGGGAGTATTTGAAACAGTGAGTGTTGTTCTATATATTATACATGATATTGAAGAGCTCAAGATAAAAATTCTGTATGAAATAGGACACACTGATCAGAAGTTACGTGTTCGTGTAAGGGAAAGTTTCCAGAAGCGATTTCCGCAGTACGTTGCAAGTAGAGGTACCTGAAAGATACATTTCAATTGTATCAATAAAGAAAATACAAAAGTATAAATAAGATATTATATTATATTTATACATACATACATACATACACCGGTATATGTGTGTTTGATTCAACCCACAACAGTTTTATCACACTTTAAAATGGTTCATTGAAAATTATTTTTTTTTTTTGTACATTATCTGAACGGTTTACAAACACATAAGACGTATGATTAAATTTCGTCAACTTTTTAACACCCATCAGATGAACATTTTGGTTAAAATCTTATCGTGCAGCAGATGTGAAGTAACTGTTTTCTTCTAAAGTTATCGCAGGGTGAAATTTTATCAGGAAAGGTACGTTGCCTTCGAAAAAGCGTGATCTTGAAGACAGCACGATATAGCTACAGTTCTGAGATCTGTGACAAATTTCACCTGCACTTGATAACAGCCACGGGGGTCAAGACGACGACCTCTGCATGTCACACAGCATAGAAACTGCACGAGAGGTACCAGAGGTCAGTCCTCTTGGAGGTCTCGTCTGAAGTAAACACCTACCGTCATCGAAGTTTTCGCAGCCAGATTCTGTAGCAAAAAAAAAAAAACTAATAATAATAATAATAATACTAATAGTAATGATAGTAATAATAATAATAATAATAATAATAATAATAATAATAATAAACTTTTATAGTATTAAAAATGGAACCTTAAGTTGATTTACATTTTACTTATTAATAGAAAAAAATGGAACGATGAGTAAATTGAGCAAATAATCACAAAGTTACTAGAATTTAGAAATATAAAAAATGGAGTTCCCCAAGGATCAATTTTAGGGTCGTTTTCAAGTTTTTATTAATGAGTTAGGCTTAACCATATATTATTTTATTACGATAGTACGTAAAGTTTAATATTACCCACTGTTATCAATACGTAAAGTCAGTCTTTAAAACACTAGTGCGTAAAAACAAAGTAATCACTTTACATACTGTTATTCATTTTATGTACTGCCAAAGAAATTGCAATATTCAATGTACAAACTTCATTGTACAGGGACATCATTTTATTTTTACTAACATTTTTAATATTAACCTGTCTATACCTTTAGAGAACCGGAAACACCGCTTGCTCCCCCCTCCAAGACTGGAGTTCGATGATACTGGCGTAAACACAAATCACTTTACTAGGTATAGGATGGAAGGAAAGTAGTTCATCCATTTACGTAAACTAGGAAATATCGCGATTTTGAGTTTGATAATTTTCAGTAGGTTTTTCTTTAATCAAAGTACAGTACTGTATTAAGAATAAGTGTTTTTACTCACGAAGTGAGTTATCCATGCGAACGTATTCATTATGCGGTGTATATTATACTGTCTACAGCACATTAGCATACAATATAGAGAAAGAACTTAAATTGAAAAATAATCATAATATGAATATTTAAACACAATTTTGAAAATGGTGGCCGTTCATTTCGATACAGGCTTCAGTTTTTTTGTGCATATTATCGCACTATAGACTATTGCATCTAATTCCAATTGCCAGTTTCGTCCTTCGTACTAGTAACTCATGTTGAAATAATTCTGTACCTACTCTACGTACTGTGAATTCAATCTTCACTTCTGCCCGACCCGAAAATATAAAATTACTCAGACATGCTATCTACTGTCCGTCCAAGTGGTTATGCCGCAGGATTGTAGAAAGGGAGGAAATCACGTGACAGTTAATTACTTAACGAGGCCCTTTTATTTAAGTTAAATTAAACAACTGTACAGTATTACGTAAACGTCCAATTCCTAAGAGAAATTAATCTTTTCAGAAAAGAGCTAAGACAGCCCAGCTTTTACAGAGGGGCGAGCAGAAGCAGGTGGGGGAAATCGGCATGCGACGTAGGCAAACGGACAGTACCTGTGCGAAAATATGATTCAATATGGAAAGCTCTTTCGTCACTGGAAAGCGCGAACATATTTCTGGAACGTACTATACCCAGTAACTCAGTACTGCTTACTATCTGCGGTCTTGGTTCTGTGTGGAGTTGGAACTTCCTTAGTAGAAGGGGTGGGAGTGAAGTACATTCAAAAACTCAGGTACAATAAAAATTGAAGTAAAAATAAAATGATGTCCCTGTATAAGAAATTAATGGATTACCTCGATATTTCATGACGTAAATATTGCACGTAACAAAATAAGTAACAAATTTAACATTCATATTTAAATTTTAGCTCGTATTGTTCTGAAGTTACATCTGTTGTACTGATTGTAACAAAATTTAGCATTCAACTTTTATTAACCTCTTTGTTGTTATATGGCCGCTTTAGACGGCCATAAAATTGTGGTAATGAATAAAACAGACTCTCATTGCATTGACACTTATTTCTTAATGGTTCTGAGTTTAGACGGCCGTGAAATCGTGATCTTATAACCTCTCCAACTTGAAATATTTATATAATGTAAATCTGTGCTATCGTAGAAAAAATATTATATGACACACATTCGTAAAGTTATATTTTTGGCACGAGTTTGTGAAAAACGAGGCCAAAAAGAGAACCGTTACGAACTTGTATCATAAATAATTTTATCCCAGATAATATTATTTGCAGATGATACAAGTGTGGTTATCTTAAGTAAACAACACGATCGCTTTATAAACGTTTCTAATATAGTTTTAAATACATTACAAACCTTCCCAGTCTAAATAACTAAATTATTTTGTGCGAGATCGTGCGTATTTGCTTGGTTTCTGCACAAAACCAATCCGCGGTAAGTCTAAAATTCCACATTCAGTATTCCCAACCTAACATACATAACAAATTCCCTCTTCTTACCGCTTAAGAGACATATTGATTTTACTGCTTTAGGCTTTTAACATATTATTTTTAGAGACGTTTAACATAGTAATAATTATAAATTGGAAACTTACCACTGCAATTTCACCTAAATTGCAATGTTAATTATTGTTTTTAAATATTTGCAAAAATTAAGTAAACTCTACAACTCCACTAAAGTTACTGCATTCGTGATGCAAGCAACATTAAGGAAGCCGTGAAAAAATCAACAAGATTCCAGATGCCGATGTTATTACTGCAATATGTTATATAAATAATATTGTTAAAATATTAAAATAAAAAATAAATCATTATATAACCTTACCGTTTGTTTTAAGTTCGCATTTATAGACTGGGGGGGGGGGAAGACAGACGTATATCACGGCCTGCTGGAGTATAGTAAACACAGAAAATATTTTAAAGCAACAATGTTGAAGATAGATATTTTTGTTTTGCAAATTTGCCGTCATTGAACAGAAACCAAGATGGAGATTTCATTGCAACTAATTAGAAATTCCTCTTTCAGGTATGTAATAAACGATCTTCCCACAAAATAATGTATGATACACGAGCAGTATGTTTTCTTTCAATTCACGGATATTAAAAAAGCTCAACTACGTTTCGCTTTTTCAAACTTTTCCTCGAACATGAAAACTTCAACATACCGCTCTTGTAACGCAAATTACTATAAATTCAATTTAATTAAACAAAAAACACGTCAATTTAGATATTGAGGGTGAAGTTTCAAACCAGTCTTCATTGCATATTAGTTTTCACCCCCTTACCTCCAGCTACCCCTACTATGAAATTTCAAATGGCACTCATATCTTACGATACTTAAATTTGAAAAAATATTCAATTGTTTATGCACTTCATTCATTTCCGCATGTTTTCTTTCATTTCGTCGCCTGGCAACCTGGAGGACTAATATTTTTTTTTTTTTTTTTACTGTTGGAGTCACATGATGTCTTATCCATGATGTATTTCCCATTTGTACCATCCACACAATTATTTTACTTGGTTATTTTACAACGCTGTATCAACTGTCTGGTTATCTACAGAGCATCTGAATGATATGAAGGTGATAATGACCAGGGTCCAGCTCCGAAAGTTACCTAGTATTTGCTCTACATTGGTTGAGGGAAAACCTCGATAAAAACCTCAACCAGGCAACTTGTTGCAATCAGGATTTGAACCCGAGTCAGGCAGGCTAACCGTTTGTCCATACCCAAGATTGAGGTTTGCCTTTTATATATCTCGCTTGAAAATTTGAAGTGATTTTTAAACAGTCTTGGGGTAGACCTACAGGGATTTCAGTCCAGAAAACATGGCCTGCAAAATGTTGCAGGTTTTTGGTCGGGTAAAGTACGTCTTGAACTTTCCTTTAAATACATGTCTATTGTACAGTTCGAGATAAGGAACGTCTGGAATTGCGGTCTTGAGTCCAGCAAGCTAACAACAGTTGTTGCGTGTACTCAAAGTCAACCCTCTTTGTGGACTTAATTATTTCAGACATCAAGATACAAGCCTTTGACCTACTTTTCTTGAATTTTCATTGCCAGTTAGAATATATAAAAAGTGCATGAATAGCAATATGAGAGCGTACAGTCCGCTTTGTAACGCACAGCCGTCGCATAGCAACGTATTCCCTTGTATGTATAATAGAAATTGCTGAATATTCGTGAGATTTCAGTTGTTTTTACGAAAGATTTCAAGGGCTTTGGTTTTCATTCTGACATCTTCGGCGATCTTCCTCTGTTTCTATTATGTCGTTCTTCGTTCTCCCCTCCCCCCTCATATGGTAGCTATTAGGTTGTCCATTTTCGTTTTTCTCCTTTCATAATTCTCTAATGTTCCTTCAAATGTAACGGCAAAAATCGGAATGAGACAAGTGGTCAACTGGCTTGGAGCTCACATAGACATTTCATCGCAGCCCCAATTTATCTTGCAAGGATTCGTTTTCGTGCACTTCTAAGTGTTTCTCCTTACATTTCCTCGCGTTTTTATTCATTCATTTATTCATTCATTCATTCATTCATTCATTCATTCATTCACTCATTCATTCATTCATTCATTCATTTTAATGTAATATATTTGTCATTAAGCATTTCTTTCGGCGAGAAGGTACCTCACAGATATATTATTTATGCACTTGTATATTATTTATGCACTTGTATATTATTTATGTCTTTGTATATTATTTATGCACTTGTATATTATTTATGCACTTATATATTATTCATGCACTTGTATATTATTCATGCACTTGTATATTATTTATGCACTTGTATATTATTTATGTCCTTGTATATTATTTATGTCCTTGTATATTATTTATGCACCTGTATATTATTTATGCACTTGTATATTATTCATGCACTTGTATATTATTCATTCACTTGTATATTATTTATGTCCTTGTATATTATTTATGCACTTGTATATTATTTATGCACTTGTATATTATTCATGCACTTGTATATTATTTATGTCTTTGTATATTATTTATGCACTTGTATATTATTTATGCACTTGTATATTATTCATGCACTTGTATATTATTCATGCACTTGTATATTATTTATGCACTTGTATATTATTTATGTCCTTGTATATTATTTATGTCCTTGTATATTATTTATGCACTTGTATATTATTCATGCACTTGTATATTATTCATGCACTTGTATATTATTTATGTCCTTGTATATTATTTATGCACTTGTATATTATTTATGCACTTGTATATTATTCATGCACTTGTATATTATTCATGCACTTGTATATTATTTATGTCCTTGTATTTTATTTATGTACTTGTATATTATTTATGTCCTTGTATATTATTTATGCACTTGTATATTATTTATGCACTTGTACATTATTTATGCACTTGCATATTATTTATGTCCTTGTATTATTATTCATGCACTTGTATATTATTCATGCACTTGTATATTATTCATGAACTTGTATATCATTTATGCACTTGTATATTATTTATGCACTTGTACAATATTTATGCACTTGCATATTATTTATGTCCTTGTATATTATTCATGCACTTGTATATTATTCATGCACTTGTATATTATTCATGAACTTGTATATTATTTATGCACTTGTATATTATTTATGCACTTGTACAATATTTATGCACTTGTATATTATTCATGTCCTTGTATATTATTCATGCACTTGTATATTATTCATGCACTTGTATATTATTCATGAACTTATATATTATTTATGCACTTGTATATTATTTATGCACTTGTATATTATTTATGCACTTGTACATTATTTATGCACTTGTATATTATTTATGCACTTGTACATTATTTATGCACTTGTATATTATTTATGCACTTGTACATTATTTATGCACTTGTATATTATTTATGCACTTGTACATTATTTATGCACTTGTATATTATTTATGCACTTGTATATAAGTTAGATTTACTTTTGCTTATAGTAGTCGTTATTATAGAGTAGTTTTTTATTTATAGTCCTAGGTTTATTGCATCTACTCTTTATAGATTTACGTTTATTTTATTTCATTTCATTTCAATTACGTTTATTTTATTTTATTTCATTTCATGTAATTATAATTATTGTATGTTATATATCACTGCTACCGGCTGTATATCCGTTTGTAGTGTGAATAAATACATATATACATACATTTAATTTATTCACTTGTATATTATTTATGCACTTCTATTAATTGTAGATCTGGTTGAGTGTAAGAGAAGACCTTATGGCCTTAACTGTGGCAGGTAAAATAAAATAAATAATAATAATAATAATAATAATAATAATAATTATTATTATTATTATTATTATTATTATTATTATTATACTTACTGGCTTTTAAGGAACCCGGAGGTTCATTGCCGCCATCACATAAGCCCGCCATCGGTCCCTATCCTGAGCAAGATTAATCCAGTCCCTACCATCATATCCCACCTCCCTCAAACCCATTTTAATTTTATCTTCCCATCTACATCTCGGCCTCCCTAAAGGTCTTTTTCCCTCCGGCTTTCCAACTAACACTCTATATGCATTTCTGGATTCGCCCATACGTGCTACATGCCCTGCCCATCTCAAACGTCTGGATTTAATGTTCCTAATTATGTCAGGTGAAGAATACAATGCGTGCAGTTCTGCGTTGTGTAACTTTCTCCATTCTCCTGCAACTTCATCCCTCTTAGCCCCAAATATTTTCCTAAGCACCTTATTCTCAAACACCCTTAACCTATGTTCATCTCTCAAAGTGAGAGTCAGAGTTTCACAACCATAGAGAACAACCGGTAATATAACTGTTTTATAAATTCTAACTTTCAGATTTTTTGACAGCAGACTGGATGATAAAAGTTTCTCATCCGAATAATAACAGGCATTTCCCATATTTATTCTGTGTTTAATTTCCTCCCGAGTATCATTTATATTTGTTACTGTTGCTCCAAGATATTTGAACTTCTCCAACTCTTCAAAAGATAAATTTCCAATTTTTATATTTCCATTATTATTATTATTATTATTATTATTATTATTATTATTATTATTATTATTATTATTCCTGATACAGCACTTTTTTTTTCCATAGACAGTACGACTCACGATATAAATGATAACCTCATGTTCAACACTGTAAATTCATGAGTCGGTCTCCGTTGACGTGTGGTCAACATGGCATAAGGCCACCGCTTATGACAATGACAGGATAAAGTAAACGAAGGACACATCTTTGCTATGCCGGTTACTGAACCCCAGGCACTGGGTTAATAGCCGGAAGTATTGTCAACTGGGCCACAGCGTACGACAAATGTTTGACACGCTCATATTACGTGAAATTGCGTTCGGATTTTTCGCTTCCTCTTGTTCCATGTCTCGTGGCCTAAACTGTCCTTCACGCCCTCTATGCGGCCTGGTTTCGAGAGGCAGTCCGGGATGAAATATTAATCTGCTTTCAACTTTTCCGTGTGCACATTCAAAAGACGCCGGTTTTGTATCGATTTGCCTAGCGACAGCACGTGGCTGCTTGGTTACCATAGTCCGTCGCAAAAGAAGAGCGATTTTTTGCCGAAAACAGATTGAACAATAACTGGAAATCGCTTTTGTATGATTCACTACTGTTTAAAGAACAAAATATGGTGCTGGAAGCTTCTAAACATATAACTGTAAGGACGTGGAAGTAAAACTAAGTCATTCATATATTTTTCTTTACAATCTTGTAATGTAAACAGTTATTTTAATATGTTGGGCGTTGTAGTTGACCAAACACAATATTGAACATGTGTGGAAAATTGTCTGAACTTTATTTTTATTGAGAAGCCTGAAAGTTTTTCATCCTTTACATTATATGAAGACTGCATACTTCGCATATTTTAATAGCATTATAACATAATATGGTATTATACTTTGGAGGAACAGTAATCACATAAACAAGTGTTTAAACTGCAGAAGAAAGCTATAAGAATCATCACAAATTCCTGTATGAACGAACATTATTTATTTATTTATTTGCTTATTTATTTAGTTATTTAAGTATATATTTACTTATATATATTTACTTATTTATTTACTTATGTATTTATTTTATTTATTTACTTCGTTATTTATTTGCTTATTTATTTACTTATTTACTCATGTAGTTATTTATTTACTTATATTTATTTATTTCTTGACATTTTAATTATGTATTTATTTTATGTATTTACTTATTTATTAATTCTATCATTCATTTATTAATTCGTCCATTTATATATTTATTTACTTACTTATTTTTTGATTAATTTAATTATTGATTCATTGATTCGTTAATTTTATTGACTGATTCTTCATTCAGTCGTATATTAATTAATTAATTTACTTATATATTTATTTACTAATTTAATTATTGATTAATTGACACCTTCATTCCTTTATTTATTTATTTACTTGTTTACTTATTTATTTGTTTATTTATTTAGTTCTTTACTCATTAAGCCATCATCATTTTTATTAAATCTATTTTTATATAAATGTAGTCTATTAATTACTCATTTTACACACATATTTGAATTGATATATTTTTAACTTTCTAACTTTGAATTTTTTAAGCTTTCTTTGTTATTAATGTAATTATTATAGCAAAAAACAACCAACGATTTTTCCAGGTTCTCTACTATGAAACTTCTCCTCTTATCTGTCGAAATTAGTTTCAATGTCCAAAGCGATCCCTTGACTTCCATGATGTCGCCGGTGCATGCCTGTAAGTTTGGATGTGCAGTAAAACTTGTTCAAAGGAAAATTTACACACCACGTGGCTTCATTGTCTCTGGTGTTTAAATACATTCAGTTTTGTTTCTGTGAAATCAGAGCGTACTAGCAGCATTGTCGTCATAGCAATTCCATGACCTCAACAATACGTATTTTCATTATTGCAAGTGTTTAAGCCTAATATAATTGAATTATATTTCTATCATTACAAATAATTTATCAGCATATCAAATAACAACCTCATAAAATTACTTACAAAAACACTCCCAAAAATAATATACACTTATGAAAAAAAATAAAATAAAAAATTATTGGATTAACAATATTTTCACTGTTACAATTACACATATATAAACACTAAATATAAACATTTACATAGAGATAAAAAAATTTACAGCAGAAAAAGTTCGTGCAAAGGGCTGGACTCTGGAAGAGTACCCAAAACGCTCATTGCATTTCCGCGTTGAATAGCAATACTTAAGCGTTGACGCAAATAAGTAGTGCAACGGCGATCACCAGTAATGGAGATCAAAATTTGGCCGATTTGAATACCAAAACTTTAGCGTCATGACTCCAAGGACCGAAGGTCTCCACAGCAAAGGGGATAGAGATGTAATTGTCTAAAAGATGAGCATATTTATTGACTTTCTTCTTCACGGCTAATTCAGTTATTTATTTACATATAAATATTTATTTCTTTACTTATTTATTCATATGTATTTAATTAATTCATTTCCTTATTTATTCATTTTTTCATTCATTTAATTATTCATGATTCATTCATTCACGTAATTACTTAGTTATTTACTTATTTACTCATTTAATTATTTATTTACTTATATTTATTTCTTTACTTATTCATATGTATTTATTTCATTTTTTTATTTACTCCAGTCATTCATTCATTCATTAATCCATTCATTCATTCATTCATATTTACTTATTCATTCATTTAATTACTGATGTTTCATTCGTTAACTTATTTACCTATTTATTTACTTATTTTCTTATTTATTTGTTTATTTATTTAGTTATTTACTTATATATACTTACTTACTTACAAATGGCGTCCACACCTGTGGAGTAACGGTCAGCGCGTCTGGCCGCGAAACCAGGTGGCCCGGGTTCGAATCCCGGTCGGGACAAGTTACCTGGTTGAGGTTTTTTCCGGAGTTTTCCCTCAACCCAATACGAGCAAATGCTGGGTAACTTTCGGTGCTGGACCCCGGACTCATTTCACCGGCATTATCACCTTCATTTCATTCAGACGCTAAATAACCTAGATGTTGATACAGCGTCGTAAAATAACCCAACAAAAAAAAATAAATACAAATGGCTTTTAAGGAACCCGAAGGTTCATTGCCTCCCTCACATAAGGCCGCCAGCAGTCCCTATCCTGTGCAAGATTAATCCATTCTCTATCATCATACCCCACCTCCCTCAAATCCATTTTAATATTATCCTCCCATCTACGTCTCGGCCTCCCCAAAGGTCTTTTTCCCTCCGGTCTCCCAACTAACACTCTATATGCATTTCTGGATTCGCCCATACGTGCTACATGCCCTGCCCATCTCAAACGTCTGGATTTAATGTTCCTAATTATGTCAGGTGAAGAATGCAATTATATATATATATATTTATTTATTTATTTATTTATTTATATACTCAATTCTTTAATTATGTAGTCACTCTTTCATTCGTTCATTTACTTGTTTATTTATTTATTCATTCAATTATTGATTAATCTATTCGTTTATTTATTTATTTACTTTCAAGATGTCGTTAGATAAACTGCGAGATTGAAATAGTTACCAATTTAATAAAACGAGTTTTGTAAAAAAATGAGAGATTGTTTATAAAATATAAGTGTCTACTGTAGACGGACATCATCCTCGTATTTCACAACGACGGGGAAGATTAGTGACTGATGTGGGAAGACCAAGGCCTGCGCCCCGTGTTCTTGAGCGTTGTGAAACTTTTATGTGGGAACTACAGGGTAGCGATTAAGACTGCTGCTCGAGGAGGAAGTATTACTTAGTGTGTTACAATATTTATTGTTTGTGCCGTACTTTATGTAAGTCCGTGACGTCTTAGGAATCTACCAAGAAGTTGCGGACCTTTACAAACACTGCAGCACGCGTTTGAATTATTCTCAACAAGGGATACAAATTTTAGGTTTATTCACCGCATAATCTGCAAAGACAGCAAACGTTTCAGAGCTATTTTGACTCCTTCATCCCATCTCATTCTTGGGGAATCATAATTTTTGGTAAACCAATATATTGGGTAGTAAGAATAAAGCTTAAGTACTTTTTCAAGGTTTGTACTTATGAGTATGAGCACTTTCTGTGACTATATACTCGTAATCACTAGAACATACTCATTTTCGTATGAATAAAAACATTTACCTAACGCGAATATACACTCATCTCAACAGCCTTCTTGATCACTTAAAAGTTAGTACATCTTGATTACACAACTTTTAACACTGTATCCCTTCGGAATATGTATTATATGACTTTGTGTTAAATTCTAACATACCTTGTTTACATGTTTCGACATATTATGGGTCATCCTCAGAACTCGTCGTTGCTGATCTTGGCGCCTCTTGTTTTGTTTCCTGTGAGGGTGTGTTCGTGTGGTGTAAAGTGGAGTCAAAGAGTGTGTGTGTTCTGAAATTGAGTTGTGTGTTGAGAATTTCGTTTGGATGTGTTTATGTGTGTGTCTGTATATCTCATATTGTTCTAGCTTGTTTAGATTCTGGCTTTTTGGTTGCATGTGTAGTATTTCCATGTCTGTGTTGATGTCTCTGTAAGTGTGGTTAGCATTTATGATGTGTTCTGCATATGTGGAAGTGTTCTGTAATTTTGTTATGGCTGTGATGTGTTCCTGGTAACGTTTTTGAAATGATGTCTGTCTGCCTATGTAGAAGTTGTTGCAGGTGTTACATTTGAGTTTGTATACGCCTGTGTGGTTGTATTTGTTTGTTTGTGTTCTTAGTGTGTTGTTGTTAGTATATACTCGTGTTATATATCCTCTTTGACCATATCGCATCATGATGCTCAACTGCTTGTCTATGCGGATGACGTGAATATGTTAGAAGAAAATCCACAAAAGATTAGAAAAATCATGGAAATTTTACTTGAAGCAAGTAAAGCGATATGTTTAGAAGTAAATCCCAAAAGACAAAGTATATTTTATTTTTTTATTTTATTGGGTTATTTTACGACGCTGTATCAACATCTAGGTTATTTAGCGTCTGAATGAAATGAAGGTGATAATGCCGGTTAAATGAGTCCGGGGTCCAGCACCGAAAGTTACCCAGCATTTGCTCGTATTGGGTTGAGAGAAACCCCCGGAAAAAACCTCAACCAGGCAACCTGCCCCCACCGGGATTCGAACCCGGGCCACCTGGTTTCGCGGTCAGACGCGCTGACCGTTACTCCACAGGTGTGGACAACAAAGTATATGATTGTGTATCGTGACCAGAATATTGTACGAAATGGGACCATAAAAATTGGAGATTTATCTTTCGTAGAGGTGGAAAAATTCAAATATCTTGGAGCAACAGTAACAAATGAGTCCACTGCAAGAATGATGGATGTCACTTTCTTGTCGAAAATGAACCAAGACTGTCAATGCATAGCTTAAGACATATAGAATGTACATACAGAGTTATATGGCATTAACACTGATGGCCATTGTCCAGTAATGTTCGGAAAATCACAGTTAAGCTTTGAGCGCTAAGCATTTCAAACTTTCAATTGCTTCTCCTGCAAAATGTATTCCAAATGACATCCATCATTCTTGCAGTGGACTCTTCAAATATAAATGACATTCTGGAGGAAATTAAACGCAGAATAAATATAGGAAATGCCTGTTGAGAAGCTTTTGTCATCTAGTCAGCTGTCAAAAAATCTGAAAGTTACAATTTATAGAACAGTTATATTACCGGTTGTTCTTTATGGTTGTGAAACTTGGACTGTCACTTTGAGAGAGGAACAGATGTTAAATATGTTTGAGAATAAGGTTCTTAGGAAAATATTTGAGGCTAAGAGGGATGAAGTTACAGGGGAATGGAGAAAGTTACACAACATAGAACTGCACGCATTGTATTCTTCACCTGACATAATTAGGAACTTTAAATTCAGACGTTTGAATGGGCAGGGCATGTAGCACGTATGGGAAAATCCTTAAATACGTATATAGTGTTAGTTGGGAGGCCGGAGGGAAAAAACCTTTGAGGATGCCGAGACGTAGATGGGAGGATAATATTAAAATGGATTTGAGGGAGGTGGGATATGATGATAGAGACTGGATTAATCTTGCACAGGATAGGGACCGATGGCGGGCTTATGTGAGGGCGGCAATGAACGTCCGGGTTTCTTAAAAGCCATAAATACGTAGGTAAGTACTCCTACTGCGTGACATAACCGTTAGAGCCGATAGTCGCGTGTTCTAACCCGTCTGAATGTGATGGGGTTTGAAGGACGGTAATATTTTATCGTGACTCCCCCCGGCATGGAAATATGGACCCCACAGATTACCTTCTACGCGTGAGGAAGCTTGCTGAGGACTTTATTCTTACTCAAAATCCATCACTCTCAGCTTTGCTTCAACCCGCAAGCCTTAGGTCTGGTGACCGTAGAGCTAGAGTGATATGATAACAATGTGTCACGCAGCTTAATGCAAGCTAAGAGAAAACATTGCAAGCTGAGAGATGTGTGTACTTCCTGAATGTAGGACTACAGTGCAGTAAATAATCGCTATTGGGTATTGTTTCTGCTCACAGCTAATGCATATTGGAGGAGTGCAGTGCCCCCAAACACATACGTCAGTGTCACGACTGCTGCGGTGCTTACAGGGGTAGTCTCAAAGAAGTGCCGATTGCGCCCTAGATACAAAACAGAGGAGCATGAAAGTTCATGCATTAGTGGAATATCATCTTATAATTTGTAGTTACTGTACGTTGCTAGAGTTCTGACAAGCAAACTTGCTCATGGGGGCAGATAAAAAAGTTATTTTTTTTTTCTTCCACCATGTTAATAATGTCAAAACAAGTGCTTATACAAATTTTGGCCACTCGAGTGCAATTACGAGGGCCGTCCAGAAAGTAAGCTTCCATGGGGCCGTTTACAGAAAGAAAACAATTTCATAGAAATATTTATTGGAACAGATGCAGCAATTGTTGCATTATTTTTCAACATATTCCACATTTGTCATACCGTGGGATCAATTTTTGTATCCCTGTGTCGCAGAAGCCTCCGCCTGGGATCGGAATCAGTGTGTGACAACCGTCTGCACCTCTCCGCTGATCCCACAATATATAGACTACCTCATTTCTGAATATAATTTTATTGCTGCATTGAAAGTAATATCTCTGTTGTTCAATGCAAAATAATATTACTTCAGTCATACGATTTAAATTTATTTTTCTTTCCTTCCATTTATTCTCTTGTCTCCCATTTATTCTCCTTGTCTTACCTTTGTTCTCCTTGTCTCCCCATTGTACTCCATGTCTCCCCTTTGTACTCCATGTCTTACCCTTGTTCTCCTTGTCTCCCCTTGTTCTACTTGTTTTACCTTTTTCTCCATGTCTCCCCCTTGTTCTCCTTGTCTCCCCCTTGTTCTACTTGCTTTACCTTTTTCTCCATGTCTCCCCCTTGTGCTCCATGTCTTACTCTTGTTCTCCTTGTCTCCCCTTGTTCTACTTGTTTTACCTTTTTCTCCATGTCTCCCCCTTGTTCTCCTTATCTCCCCCTTGTTCTACTTGTTTTACCTTTTTCTCCATGTCTTACCCTTGTTCTCCTTGTCTCCCCCTTGTTCTACTTCTTTTACCTTTTTCTCCATGTCTTAACCTTGTTCTCCTTGTCTCCCCCTTGTTCTACTTCTTTTACCTTTTTCTCCATGTCTTAACCTTGTTCTCCTTGTCTCCCCCTTGTTCTACTTGTTTTACCTTTTTCTCCATGTCTTACCCTTGTTCTCCTTGTCTCCCCCTTGTTCTACTTGTTTTACCTTTTTCTCCATGTCTTACCCCTGTTCTCCTTGTCTCCCCCTTGTTCTACTTGTTTTACCTTTTTCTCCATATCTTACCCTTGTTCTACTTGTCTCCCCCTTGTTCTACTTGTTTTACCTTTTTCTCCATGTCTTACCCTTGTTCTCCTTGTCTCCCCTTGTTCTACTTGTTTTACCTTTTTCTCCATGTCTTACCCCTGTTCTCCTTGTCTCCCCCTTGTACTCCATATCTTACCCTTGTTCTACTTGTTTTACCTTTTTCTCCATGTCTTACCCTTGTTCTCCTTGTCTCCCCGTTGTTCTACTTGTTTTACCTTTTTCTCCATGTCTTACCCTTTTTCTCCTTGTCTCCCCGTTGTACTCCATATCTTACCCTTGTTCTACTTGTTTTACCTTTTTCTCCATATCTTACACTTTTTCTCCTTGTCTCCCCCTTGTACTCCATATCTCCCCCTTGTACTCCATATCTTACCCTTGTTCTACTTGTTTTACCTTTTTCTCCATGTCTTACCCTTGTTCTCCATGTCTCCCCCTTGTACTCCATATCTCCCCCTTGTACTCCATATCTTACCCATGTTCTACTTGTTTTACCTTTTTCTCCATGTCTTACCCTTGTTCACCTTGTCTCCCCCTTGTACTCCATATCTCCCCGTTGTACTCCATATCTTACCCTTGTTCTACTTGTTTTACATTTTTCTCCATGTCTTACCCTTGTTCTCCATGTCTCCCCCTTGTACTCCATATCTCCCCCTTGTACTCCATATCTTACCCTTGTTCTACTTGTTTTACCTTTTTCTCCATGTCTTACCCTTGTTCTCCTTGTCTCCCCCTTGTACTCCATATCTCCCCGTTGTACTCCATATCTTACCCTTGTTCTACTTGTTTTACCTTTTTCTCCATGTCTTACCCTTGTTCTCCAAGTCTCCCCCTTGTACTCCATATCTCCCCCTTGTACTCCATATCTTACCCTTGTTCTACTTGTTTTACATTTTTCTCCATGTCTTACCCTTGTTCTCCTTGTCTCCCCCTTGTACTCCATATCTCCCCTTTGTACTCCATATCTTACCCATGTTCTACTTGTTTTACCTTTTTCTCCATGTCTTACCCTTGTTCACCTTGTCTCCCCCTTGTACTCCATATCTCCCCGTTGTACACCATATCTTACCCTTGTTCTACTTGTTTTACATTTTTCTCCATGTCTTACCCTTGTTCTCCATGTCTCCCCCTTGTACTCCATATCTCCCCCTTGTACTCCATATCTTACCCTTGTTCTACTTGTTTTACCTTTTTCTCCATGTCTTACCCTTGTTCTCCTTGTCTCCCCCTTGTACTCCATATCTCCCCGTTGTACTCCATATCTTATCCTTGTTCTACTTGTTTTACCTTTTTCTCCATGTCTTACCCTTGTTCTCCATGTCTCCCCCTTGTACTCCATATCTCCCCCTTGTACTCCATATCTTACCTCTGTTCTACTTGTTTTACCTTTTTCTCCATATCTTACACTTGTTCTCCTTGTATCCCCCTTGTACTCCATATCTCCCCCTTGTACTCCATATCTTACCCTTGTTCTACTTGTTTTACCTTTTTCTCCATGTCTTACCCTTGTTCTCCATGTCTCCCCCTTGTACTCCATATCTCCCCCTTGTACTCCATATCTTACCCATGTTCTACTTGTTTTACCTTTTTCTCCATGTCTTACCCTTGTTCACCTTGTCTCCCCCTTGTACTCCATATCTCCCCGTTGTACTCCATATCTTACCCTTGTTCTACTTGTTTTACATTTTTCTCCATGTCTTACCCTTGTTCTCCATGTCTCCCCCTTGTACTCCATATCTCCCCCTTGTACTCCATATCTTACCCTTGTTCTACTTGTTTTACCTTTTCTCCATGTCTTACCCTTGTTCTCCATGTCTCCCCCTTGTACTCCATATCTTACCCTTGTTCTACTTGTTTTACCTTTTTCTCCATGTCTTACCCTTGTTCTCCTTGTCTCCCCCTTGTTCTACTTGTTTTACCTTTTTCTCCATATCTTACCCTTGTTCTCCTTGTCTCCCTCTTGTTCTACTTGTTTTACCTTTTTCTCCATATCTTACCCTTGTTCTCCTTGTCTCCCCCTTGTTCTACTTGTTTTACCTTTTTCTCCATATCTTACCCTTGTTCTCCTTGTCTCCCCCTTGTTCTACTTGTTTTACCTTTTTCTCCATATCTTACCCTTGTTCTCCTTGTCTCCCCCTTGTTCTACTTGTTTTACCTTTTTCTCCATATCTTACCCTTGTTCTCCTTGGCTCCCCCTTGTTCTACTTGTTTTACCTTTTTCTCCATGTCTTACCCTTTTTCTCCTTGTCTCCCCGTTGTACTCCATATCTTACCCTTGTTCTACTTGTTTTACCTTTTTCTCCATATCTTACCCTTCTTCTCCATGTCTCCCCCTTGTACTCCATATCTCCCCCTTGTACTACATATCTTACCCTTGTTCTACTTGTTTTACCTTTTTCTCCATGTCTCCCCCTTGTACTCCATATCTCCCCCTTGTACTCCATATCTTACCCATGTTCTACTTGTTTTACCTTTTTCTCCATGTCTTACCCTTGTTCACCTTGTCTCCCCCTTGTACTCCATATCTCCCCTTTGAACTCCATATCTTACCCTTGTTCTACTTGTTTTACCTTTTTCTCCATGTCTTACCCTTGTTCTCCATGTCTCCCCCTTGTACTCCATATCTCCACCTTGTACTCCATATCTTACCCTTGTTCTACTTGTTTTACCTTTTTCTCCATGTCTTACCCTTGTTCTCCTTGTCTCCCCCTTGTACTCCATATCTCCCCGTTGTACTCCATATCTTACCCTTGTTCTACTTGTTTTACCTTTTTCTCCATGTCTTACCCTTGTTCTCCATGTCTCCCCCTTGTACTCCATATCTCCCCCTTGTACTCCATATCTTACCCTTGTTCTACTTGTTTTACCTTTTTCTCCATGTCTTACACTTGTTCTCCTTGTCTCCCCCTTGTTCTACTTGTTTTACCTTTTTCTCCATATCTTACCCTTGTTCTCCTTGTCTCCCCCTTGTTCTACTTGTTTTACCTTTTTCTCCATATCTTACCCTTGTTCTCCTTGTCTCCCCCTTGTTCTACTTGTTTTACCTTTTTCTCCATATCTTACCCTTGTTCTCCTTGTCTCCCCCTTGTTCTACTTGTTTTACCTTTTTCTCCATATCTTACCCTTGTTCTCCTTGTCTCCCCCTTGTTCTACTTGTTTTACCTTTTTCTCCATGTCTTACCCTTGTTCTCCATGTCTCCCCCTTGTACTCCATATCTTACCCTTGTTCTACTTGTTTTACCTTTTTCTCCATGTCTTACCCTTGTTCTCCATGTCTCCCCCTTGTACTCCATATCTTACCCTTGTTCTACTTGTTTTACCTTTTTCTCCATGTCTTACCCTTGTTCTCCATGTCTCCCCCTTGTACTCCCTATCTCCCCCTTGTACTCCATATGTTACCCTTGTTCTACTTGTTTTACCTTTTTCTCCATGTCTTACCCTTGTTCTCTTTTTCTCCCCCTTGTTCCACCTGTTTTACCTTGTTCTCCATGTCTCCCCCTTGTACTCCATATCTTACCCTTGTTCTACTTGTTTTACCTTTTTCTCCATGTCTTACCCTTGTTCTCCATGTCTCCCCCTTGTACTCCATATCTTTACCCTTGTTCTACTTGTTTTACCTTTTTCTCCATGACTTACCCTTGTTCTCCATGTCTCCCCCTTGTACTCCACATCTTACCCTTGTTCTACTTGTTTTACCTTTTTCTCCATATCTTACCCTTGTTCTCCTTGTCTCCCCCTTGTACTCCATAACTCCCCCTTGTACTCCATATCTTACCCTTGTTCTACTTGTTTTACCTTTTTCTCCATGTCTTACCCTTGTTCTCCATATCTTACCCTTGTTCTACTTGTTTTACCTTTTTCTCCATATCTTACTCTTGTTCTCCTTGTCTCCCCCTTGTACTCCATATCTTACCCTTGTTCTACTTGTTTTACCTTTTTCTCCATGTCTTACCCTTGTTCTCCATGTCTCCCCCTTGTACTCCATATCTTACCCTTGTTCTACTTGTTTTACCTTTTTCTCCATATCTTACCCTTGTTCTCCTTGTCTCCCCCTTGTACTCCATAACTCCCCCTTGTACTCCATATCTTACCCTTGTTCTACTTGTTTTACCTTTGTCTCCATGTCTTACCCTTGTTCTCCATGTCTCCCCCTTGTACTCCATATCTTACCCTTGTTCTACTTGTTTTACCTTTTTCTCCATGTCTTACCCTTGTTCTCCATGTCTCCCCCTTGTACTCCATATCTTACCCTTGTTCTACTTGTTTTACCTTTTTCTCCATGACTTACCCTTGTTCTCCATGTCTCCCCCTTGTACTCCATATCTTACGCTTGTTCTACTTGTTTTACCTTTTTCTCCATATCTTACCCTTGTTCTCCTTGTCTCCCCCTTGTACTCCATAACTCCCCCTTGTACTCCATATCTTACCCTTGTTCTACTTGTTTTACCTTTTTCTCCATGTCTTACCCTTGTTCTCCATGTCTCCCCCTTGTACTCCATATCTCCCCCTTGTACTCCATATCTTACCCTTGTTCTACTTGTTTTACCTTTTTCTCCATGTCTTACCCTTGTTCTCCTTGTCTCCCACTTGTACTCCATATCTCCCCGTTGTACTCCATATCTTACCCTTGTTCTACTTGTTTTACCTTTTTCTCCATGTCTTACCCTTGTTCTCCATGTCTCCCCCTTGTACTCCAAATCTCCCCCTTGTACTCCATATCTTACCCTTGTTCTACTTGTTTTACCTTTTTCTCCATGTCTTACCCTTGTTCTCCATATCTCCCCCTTGTACTCCATATCTTACCCTTGTTCTACTTGTTTTACCTTTTTCTCCATGACTTACCCTTGTTCTCCATGTCTCCCCCTTGTACTCCATATCTTACGCTTGTTCTACTTGTTTTACCTTTTTCTCCATATCTTACCCTTGTTCTCCTTGTCTCCCCCTTGTACTCCATAACTCCCCCTTGTACTCCATATCTTACCCTTGTTCTACTTGTTTTACCTTTTTCTCCATGTCTTACCCTTGTTCTCCTTGTCTCCCCCTTGTACTCCATATCTCCCCGTTGTACTCCATATCTTACCCTTGTTCTACTTGTTTTACCTTTTTCTCCATGTCTTACCCTTGTTCTCCATGTCTCCCCCTTGTACTCCATATCTCTCCCTTGTACTCCATATCTTACCCTTGTTCTACTTGTTTTACCTTTTTCTCCATGTCTTACACTTGTTCTCCTTGTCTCCCCCTTGTTCTACTTGTTTTACCTTTTTCTCCATATCTTACCCTTGTTCTCCTTGTCTCCCCCTTGTTCTACTTGTTTTACCTTTTTCTCCATATCTTACCCTTGTTCTCCTTGTCTCCCCCTTGTTCAACTTGTTTTACCTTTTTCTCCATATCTTACCCTTGTTCTCCTTGTCTCCCCCTTGTTCTACTTGTTTTATCTTTTTCTCCATATCTTACCCTTGTTCTCCTTGTCTCCCCCTTGTTCTACTTGTTTTACCTTTTTCTCCATGTCTTACCCTTGTTCTCCATGTCTCCCCCTTGTACTCCATATCTTACCCTTGTTCTACTTGTTTTACCTTTTTCTCCATGTCTTACCCTTGTTCTCCATGTCTCCCCCTTGTATTCCATATCTTACTTTTGTTCTACTTGTTTTACCTTTTTCTCCATGTCTTACCCTTGTTCTCCATGTCTCCCCCTTGTACTCCATATCTCCCCCTTGTACTCCATATGTTACCCTTGTTCTACTTGTTTTACCTTTTTCTCCATGTCTTACCCTTGTTCTCCTTTTCTCCCCCTTGTTCCACCTGTTTTACCTTGTTCTCCATGTCTCCCCCTTGTACTCCATATCTTACCCTTGTTCTACTTGTTTTACCTTTTTCTCCATGTCTTCCCCTTGTTCTCCATGTCTCCCCCTTGTACTCCATATCTTACCCTTGTTCTACTTGTTTTACCTTTTTCTCCATGCCTTACCCTTGTTCTCCATGTCTCCCCCTTGTACTCCATATCTTACCCTTGTTCTACTTGTTTTACCTTTTTCTCCATATCTTACCCTTGTTCTCCTTGTCTCCCCCTTGTACTCCATAATTCCCCCTTGTACTCCATATCTTACCCTTGTTCTACTTGTTTTACCTTTTTCTCCATGTCTTACCCTTGTTCTCCATGTCTCCCCCTTGTACTCTATATCTTACCCTTGTTCTACTTGTTTTACCTTTTTCTCCATGTCTTACCCTTGTTCTCCATGTCTCCCCCTTGTACTCCATATCTTACCCTTGTTCTACTTGTTTTACCTTTTTCTCCATGACATACCCTTGTTCTCCATGTCTCCCCCTTGTACTCCATATCTTACGCTTGTTCTACTTGCTTTACCTTTTTCTCCATATCTTACCCTTGTTCTCCTTGTCTCCCCCTTGTACTCCATAACTCCCCCTTGTACTCCATATCTTACCCTTGTTCTACTTGTTTTACCTTTTTCTCCATGTCTTACCCTTGTTCTCCATGTCTCCCCCTTGTACTCCATATCTCCCCCATGTACTCCATATCTTACCCTTGTTCTACTTGTTTTACCTTTTTCTCCATGTCTTACCCTTGTTCTCCTTGTCTCCCCCTTGTACTCCATATCTCCCCGTTGTACTCCATATCTTACCCTTGTTCTACTTGTTTTACCTTTTTCTCCATGTCTTACCCTTGTTCTCCATGTCTCCCCCTTGTACTCCATATCTCCCCCTTGTACTCCATATCTTACCCTTGTTCTACTTGTTTTACCTTTTTCTCCATGTCTTACCCTTGTTCTCCATATCTCCCCCTTGTACTCCTTATCTTACCCTTGTTCTACTTGTTTTACCTTTTTCTCCATGACTTACCCTTGTTCTCCATGTCTCCCCCTTGTACTCCATATCTTTCGCTTGTTCTACTTGTTTTACCTTTTTCTCCATATCTTACCCTTGTTCTCCTTGTCTCCCCCTTGTACTCCATATCTTACCCTTGTTCTACTTGTTTTTTTCCTTTTTCTCCATGTCTTACCCTTGTTCTCCTTGTCTCCCCCTTGTACTCCATATCTCCCCGTTGTACTCCATATCTTACCCTTGTTCTACTTGTTTTACCTTTTTCTCCATGTCTTACCCTTGTTCTCCATGTCTCCCCCTTGTACTCCATATCTCCCCCTTGTACTCCATATCTTACCCTTGTTCTACTTGTTTTACCTTTTTCTCCATGTCTTAAACTTGTTCTCCATATCTCCCCCTTGTACTCCATATCTTACCCTTGTTCTACTTGTTTAACTTTTTCTCCATGACTTACCCTTGTTCTCCATGTCTCCCCCTTGTACTCCATATCTTACGCTTGTTCTACTTGTTTTACCTTTTTCTCCATATCTTACCCTTGTTCTCCTTGTCTCTCCCTTGTACTCCATAACTCCCCCTTGTACTACATATCTTACCCTTGTTCTACTTGTTTTACCTTTTTCTCCATGTCTCCCCCTTGTACTCCATATCTCCCCCTTGTACTCCATATCTTACCCATGTTCTACTTGTTTTACCTTTTTCTCCATGTCTTACCCTTGTTTACCTTGTCTCCCCCTTGTACTCCATATCTCCCCGTTGAACTCCATATCTTACCCTTGTTCTACTTGTTTTACCTTTTTCTCCATGTCTTACCCTTGTTCTCCATGTCTCCCCCTTGTACTCCATATCTCCCCCTTGTACTCCATATCTTACCCTTGTTCTACTTGTTTTACCTTTTTCTCCATGTCTTACCCTTGTTCTCCTTGTCTCCCCCTTGTACTCCATATCTCCCCGTTGTACTCCATATCTTACCCTTGTTCTACTTGTTTTACCTTTTTCTCCATGTCTTACCCTTGTTCTCCATGTCTCCCCCTTGTACTCCATATCTCCCCCTTGTACTCCATATCTTACCCTTGTTCAACTTGTTTTACCTTTTTCTCCATGTCTTACACTTGTTCTCCTTGTCTCCCCCTTGTTCTACTTGTTTTACCTTTTTCTCCATATCTTACCCTTGTTCTCCTTGTCTCCCCCTTGTTCTACTTGTTTTACCTTTTTCTCCATATCTTACCCTTGTTCTCCTTGTCTCCCCCTTGTTCTACTTGTTTTACCTTTTTCTCCATATCTTACCCTTGTTCTCCTTGTCTCCCCCTTGTTCTACTTGTTTTACCTTTTTCTCCATATCTTACCCTTGTTCTCCTTGTCTCCCCCTTGTTCTACTTGTTTTACCTTTTTCTCCATGTCTTACCCTTGTTCTCCATGTCTCCCCCTTGTACTCCATATCTTACCCTTGTTCTACTTGTTTTACCTTTTTCTCCATGTCTTACCCTTGTTCTCCATGTCTCCCCCTTGTACTCCATATCTTACCCTTGTTCTACTTGTTTTACCTTTTTCTCCATGTCTTACCCTTGTTCTCCATGTCTCCCCCTTGTACTCCATATCTCCCCCTTGTACTCCATATGTTACCCTTAATCTACTTGTTTTACCTTTTTCTCCATGTCTTACCCTTGTTCTCCTTTTCTCCCCCTTGTTCCACCTGTTTTACCTTGTTCTCCATGTCTCCCCCTTGTACTCCATATCTTACCCTTGTTCTACTTGTTTTACCTTTTTCTCCATGTCTTACCCTTGTTCTCCATGTCTCCCCCTTGTACTCCATATCTTACCCTTGTTCTACTTGTTTTACCTTTTTCTCCATGACTTACCCTTGTTCTCCATGTCTCCCCCTTGTACTCCACATCTTACCCTTGTTCTACTTGTTTTACCTTTTTCTCCATATCTTACCCTTGTTCTCCTTGTCTCCCCCTTGTACTCCATAACTCCCCCTTGTACTCCATATCTTACCCTTGTTCTACTTGTTTTACCTTTTTCTCCATGTCTTACCCTTATTATCCATATCTTACCCTTGTTCTACTTGTTTTACCTTTTTCTCCATATCTTACCCTTGTTCTCCTTGTCTCCCCCTTGTACTCCATATCTTACCCCTGTTCTACTTGTTTTACCTTTTTCTCCATGTCTTACCCTTGTTCTCCATGTCTCCACCTTGTACTCCATATCTTACCCTTGTTCTACTTGTTTTACCTTTTTCTCCATATCTTACCCTTGTTCTCCTTGTCTCCCCCTTGTACTCCATATCTTACCCTTGTTCTACTTGTTTTACCTTTTTCTCCATGTCTTACCCTTGTTCTCCATGTCTCCCCCTTGTACTCCATATCTTACCCTTGTTCTACTTGTTTTACCTTTTTCTCCATGTCTTACCCTTGTTCTCCATGTCTCCCCCTTGTACTCCATATCTTACCCTTGTTCTACTTGTTTTACCTTTTTCTCCATGACTTACCCTTGTTCTCCATGTCTCCCCCTTGTACTCCATATCTTACGCTTGTTCTACTTGTTTTACCTTTTTCTCCATATCTTACCCTTGTTCTCCTTGTCTCCCCCTTGTACTCCATAACTCCCCCTTGTACTCCATATCTTACCCTTGTTCTACTTGTTTTACCTTTTTCTCCATGTCTTACCCTTGTTCTCCATGTCTCCCCCTTGTACTCCATATCTTACCCTTGTTCTACTTGTTTTACCTTTTTCTCCATGTCTTACCCTTGTTCTCCTTGTCTCCCCCTTGTACTCCATATCTCCCCGTTGTATTCCATATCTTACCCTTGTTCTACTTGTTTTACCTTTTTCTCCATGTCTTACCCTTGTTCTCCATGTCTCCCCCTTGTACTCCATATCTCCCCCTTGTACTCCATATCTTACCCTTGTTCTACTTGTTTTACCTTTTTCTCCATGTCTTACCCTTGTTCTCCATATCTCCCCCTTGTACTCCATATCTTACCCTTGTTCTACTTGTTTTACCTTTTTCTCCATGACTTACCCTTGTTCTCCATGTCTCCCCCTTGTACTCCATATCTTACGCTTGTTCTACTTGTTTTACCTTTTTCTCCATATCTTACCCTTGTTCTCCTTGTCTCCCCCTTGTACTCCATAACTCCCCCTTGTACTCCATATCTTACCCTTGTTCTACTTGTTTTACCTTTTTCTCCATGTCTTACCCTTGTTCTCCTTGTCTCCCCCTTGTACTCCATATCTCCCCGTTGTACTCCATATCTTACCCTTGTTCTACTTGTTTTACCTTTTTCTCCATGTCTTACCCTTGTTCTCCATGTCTCTCCCTTGTACTCCATATCTCTCCCTTGTACTCCATATCTTACCCTTGTTCTACTTGTTTTACCTTTTTCTCCATGTCTTACACTTGTTCTCCTTGTCTCCCCCTTGTTCTACTTGTTTTACCTTTTTCTCCATATCTTACCCTTGTTCTCCTTGTCTCCCCCTTGTTCTACTTGTTTTACCTTTTTCTCCATATCTTACCCTTTTTCTCCTTGTCTCCCCCTTGTTCTACTTGTTTTACCTTTTTCTCCATATCTTACCCTTGTTCTCCTTGTCTCCCCCTTGTTCTACTTGTTTTACCTTTTTCTCCATATCTTACCCTTGTTCTCCTTGTCTCCCCCTTGTTCTACTTGTTTTACCTTTTTCTCCATGTCTTACCCTTGTTCTCCATGTCTCCCCCTTATACTCCATATCTTACCCTTGTTCTACTTGTTTTACCTTTTTCTCCATGTCTTACCCTTGTTCTCCATGTCTTCCCCTTGTACTCCATATCTTACCCTTGTTCTACTTGTTTTACCTTTTTCTCCATGTCTTACCCTTGTTCTCCATGTCTCCCCCTTGTACTCCATATCTCCCCCTTGTACTCCATATCTTACCCTTGTTCTACTTGTTTTACCTTTTTCTCCATGTCTTACCCTTGTTCTCCATATCTCCCCCTTGTACTCCATATCTTACCCTTGTTCTACTTGTTTTACCTTTTTCTCCATGACTTACCCTTGTTCTCCATGTCTCCCCCTTGTACTCCATATCTTACGCTTGTTCTACTTGTTTTACCATTTTCTCCATATCTTACCCTTGTTCTCCTTGTCTCCCCCTTGTACTCCATAACTCCCCCTTGTACTCCATATCTTACCCTTGTTCTACTTGTTTTACCTTTTTCTCCATGTCTTACCCTTGTTCTCCATGTCTCCCCCTTGTACTCCATATCTTACCCTTGTTCTACTTGTTTTACCTTTTTCTCCATGTCTTACCCTTGTTCTCCTTGTCTCCCCCTTGTACTCCATATCTCCCCGTTGTACTCCATATCTTACCCTTGTTCTACTTGTTTTACCTTTTTCTCCATGTCTTACCCTTGTTCTCCATGTCTCCCCCTTGTACTCCATATCTCCCCCTTGTACTCCATATCTTACCCTTGTTCTACTTGTTTTACCTTTTTCTCCATGTCTTACCCTTGTTCTCCATATCTCCCCCTTGTACTCCATATCTTACCCTTGTTCTACTTGTTTTACCTTTTTCTCCATGACTTACCCTTGTTCTCCATGTCTCCCCCTTGTACTCCATATCTTACGCTTGTTCTACTTGTTTTACCTTTTTCTCCATATCTTACCCTTGTTCTCCTTGTCTCCCCCTTGTACTCCATAACTCCCCCTTGTACTCCATATCTTACCCTTGTTCTACTTGTTTTACCTTTTTCTCCATGTCTTACCCTTGTTCTCCTTGTCTCCCCCTTGTACTCCATATCTCCCCGTTGTACTCCATATCTTACCCTTGTTCTACTTGTTTTACCTTTTTCTCCATGTCTTACCCTTGTTCTCCATGTCTCTCCCTTGTACTCCATATCTCTCCCTTGTACTCCATATCTTACCCTTGTTCTACTTGTTTTACCTTTTTCTCCATGTCTTACACTTGTTCTCCTTGTCTCCCCCTTGTTCTACTTGTTTTACCTTTTTCTCCATATCTTACCCTTGTTCTCCTTGTCTCCCCCTTGTTCTACTTGTTTTACCTTTTTCTCCATATCTTGCCCTTTTTCTCCTTGTCTCCCCCTTGTTCTACTTGTTTTACCTTTTTCTCCATATCTTACCCTTTTTCTCCTTGTCTCCCCCTTGTTCTACTTGTTTTACCTTTTTCTCCATATCTTACCCTTGTTCTCCTTGTCTCCCCCTTGTTCTACTTGTTTTACCTTTTTCTCCATGTCTTACCCTTGTTCTCCATGTCTCCCCCTTATACTCCATATCTTACCCTTGTTCTACTTGTTTTACCTTTTTCTCCATGTCTTACCCTTGTTCTCCATGTCTTCCCCTTGTACTCCATATCTTACCCTTGTTCTACTTGTTTTACCTTTTTCTCCATGTCTTATCCTTGTTCTCCATGTCTCCCCCTTGTACTCCATATCTCCCCCTTGTACTCCATATGTTACCCTTGTTCTACTTGTTTTACCTTTTTCTCCATGTCTTACCCTTGTTCTCCTTTTCTCCCCCTTGTTCCACCTGTTTTACCTTGTTCTCCATGTCTCCCCCTTGTACTCCATATCTTACCCTTGTTCTACTTGTTTTACCTTTTTCTCCATGTCTTACCCTTGTTCTCCATGTCTCCCCCTTGTACTCCATATCTTACCCTTGTTCTACTTGTTTTACCTTTTTCTCCATGACTTACCCTTGTTCTCCATGTCTCCCCCTTGTACTCCACATCTTACCCTTGTTCTACTTGTTTTACCTTTTTCTCCATATCTTACCCTTGTTCTCCTTGTCTCCCCCTTGTACTCCATAACTCCCCCTTGTACTCCATATCTTACCCTTGTTCTACTTGTTTTACCTTTTTCTCCATGTCTTACCCTTGTTCTCCATATCTTACCCTTGTTCTACTTGTTTTACCTTTTTCTCCATATCTTACCCTTGTTCTCCTTGTCTCCCCCTTGTACTCCATATCTTACCCTTGTTCTACTTGTTTTACCTTTTTCTCCATGTCTTACCCTTGTTCTCCATGTCTCCCCCTTGTACTCCATATCTTACCCTTGTTCTACTTGTTTTACCTTTTTCTCCATATCTTACCCTTGTTCTCCTTGTCTCCCCCTTGTACTCCATAATTCCCCGTTGTACTCCATATCTTACCCTTGTTCTACTTGTTTTACCTTTTTCTCCATGTCTTACCCTTGTTCTCCATGTCTCCCCCTTGTACTCCATATCTTACCCTTGTTCTACTTGTTTTACCTTTTTCTCCATGTCTTACCCTTGTTCTCCATGTCTCCCCCTTGTACTCCATATCTTACCCTTGTTCTACTTGTTTTACCTTTTTCTCCATGACTTACCCTTGTTCTCCATGTCTCCCCCTTGTACTCCACATCTTACCCTTGTTCTACTTGTTTTACCTTTTTCTCCATATCTTACCCTTGTTCTCCTTGTCTCCCCCTTGTACTCCATAACTCCCCCTTGTACTCCATATCTTACCCTTGTTCTACTTGTTTTACCTTTTTCTCCATGTCTTACCCTTATTATCCATATCTTACCCTTGTTCTACTTGTTTTACCTTTTTCTCCATATCTTACCCTTGTTCTCCTTGTCTCCCCCTTGTACTCCATATCTTACCCTTGTTCTACTTGTTTTACCTTTTTCTCCATGTCTTACCCTTGTTCTCCATGTCTCCACCTTGTACTCCATATCTTACCCTTGTTCTACTTGTTTTACCTTTTTCTCCATATCTTACCCTTGTTCTCCTTGTCTCCCCCTTGTACTCCATAACTCCCCCTTGTACTCCATATCTTACCCTTGTTCTACTTGTTTTACCTTTTTCTCCATGTCTTACCCTTGTTCTCCATGTCTCCCCCTTGTACTCCATATCTTACCCTTGTTCTACTTGTTTTACCTTTTTCTCCATGTCTTACCCTTGTTCTCCATGTCTCCCCCTTGTACTCCATATCTTACCCTTGTTCTACTTGTTTTACCTTTTTCTCCATGACTTACCCTTGTTCTCCATGTCTCCCCCTTGTACTCCATATCTTACGCTTGTTCTACTTGTTTTACCTTTTTCTCCATATCTTACCCTTGTTCTCCTTGTCTCCCCCTTGTACTCCATAACTCCCCCTTGTACTCCATATCTTACCCTTGTTCTACTTGTTTTACCTTTTTCTCCATGTCTTACCCTTGTTCTCCATGTCTCCCCCTTGTACTCCATATCTTACCCTTGTTCTACTTGTTTTACCTTTTTCTCCATGTCTTACCCTTGTTCTCCTTGTCTCCCCCTTGTACTCCATATCTCCCCGTTGTATTCCATATCTTACCCTTGTTCTACTTGTTTTACCTTTTTCTCCATGTCTTACCCTTGTTCTCCATGTCTCCCCCTTGTACTCCATATCTCCCCCTTGTACTCCATATCTTACCCTTGTTCTACTTGTTTTACCTTTTTCTCCATGTCTTACCCTTGTTCTCCATATCTCCCCCTTGTACTCCATATCTTACCCTTGTTCTACTTGTTTTACCTTTTTCTCCATGACTTACCCTTGTTCTCCATGTCTCCCCCTTGTACTCCATATCTTACGCTTGTTCTACTTGTTTTACCTTTTTCTCCATATCTTACCCTTGTTCTCCTTGTCTCCCCCTTGTACTCCATAACTCCCCCTTGTACTCCATATCTTACCCTTGTTCTACTTGTTTTACCTTTTTCTCCATGTCTTACCCTTGTTCTCCTTGTCTCCCCCTTGTACTCCATATCTCCCCGTTGTACTCCATATCTTACCCTTGTTCTACTTGTTTTACCTTTTTCTCCATGTCTTACCCTTGTTCTCCATGTCTCTCCCTTGTACTCCATATCTCTCCCTTGTACTCCATATCTTACCCTTGTTCTACTTGTTTTACCTTTTTCTCCATGTCTTACACTTGTTCTCCTTGTCTCCCCCTTGTTCTACTTGTTTTACCTTTTTCTCCATATCTTACCCTTGTTCTCCTTGTCTCCCCCTTGTTCTACTTGTTTTACCTTTTTCTCCATATCTTACCCTTTTTCTCCTTGTCTCCCCCTTGTTCTACTTGTTTTACCTTTTTCTCCATATCTTACCCTTGTTCTCCTTGTCTCCCCCTTGTTCTACTTGTTTTACCTTTTTCTCCATATCTTACCCTTGTTCTCCTTGTCTCCCCCTTGTTCTACTTGTTTTACCTTTTTCTCCATGTCTTACCCTTGTTCTCCATGTCTCCCCCTTATACTCCATATCTTACCCTTGTTCTACTTGTTTTACCTTTTTCTCCATGTCTTACCCTTGTTCTCCATGTCTTCCCCTTGTACTCCATATCTTACCCTTGTTCTACTTGTTTTACCTTTTTCTCCATGTCTTACCCTTGTTCTCCATGTCTCCCCCTTGTACTCCATATCTCCCCCTTGTACTCCATATCTTACCCTTGTTCTACTTGTTTTACCTTTTTCTCCATGTCTTACCCTTGTTCTCCATATCTCCCCCTTGTACTCCATATCTTACCCTTGTTCTACTTGTTTTACCTTTTTCTCCATGACTTACCCTTGTTCTCCATGTCTCCCCCTTGTACTCCATATCTTACGCTTGTTCTACTTGTTTTACCTTTTTCTCCATATCTTACCCTTGTTCTCCTTGTCTCCCCCTTGTACTCCATAACTCCCCCTTGTACTCCATATCTTACCCTTGTTCTACTTGTTTTACCTTTTTCTCCATGTCTTACCCTTGTTCTCCATGTCTCCCCCTTGTACTCCATATCTTACCCTTGTTCTACTTGTTTTACCTTTTTCTCCATGTCTTACCCTTGTTCTCCTTGTCTCCCCCTTGTACTCCATATCTCCCCGTTGTACTCCATATCTTACCCTTGTTCTACTTGTTTTACCTTTTTCTCCATGTCTTACCCTTGTTCTCCATGTCTCCCCCTTGTACTCCATATCTCCCCCTTGTACTCCATATCTTACCCTTGTTCTACTTGTTTTACCTTTTTCTCCATGTCTTACCCTTGTTCTCCATATCTCCCCCTTGTACTCCATATCTTACCCTTGTTCTACTTGTTTTACCTTTTTCTCCATGACTTACCCTTGTTCTCCATGTCTCCCCCTTGTACTCCATATCTTACGCTTGTTCTACTTGTTTTACCTTTTTCTCCATATCTTACCCTTGTTCTCCTTGTCTCCCCCTTGTACTCCATAACTCCCCCTTGTACTCCATATCTTACCCTTGTTCTACTTGTTTTACCTTTTTCTCCATGTCATACCCTTGTTCTCCTTGTCTCCCCCTTGTACTCCATATCTCCCCGTTGTACTCCATATCTTACCCTTGTTCTACTTGTTTTACCTTTTTCTCCATGTCTTACCCTTGTTCTCCATGTCTCTCTCTTGTACTCCATATCTCTCCCTTGTACTCCATATCTTACCCTTGTTCTACTTGTTTTACCTTTTTCTCCATGTCTTACACTTGTTCTCCTTGTCTCCCCCTTGTTCTACTTGTTTTACCTTTTTCTCCATATCTTACCCTTGTTCTCCTTGTCTCCCCCTTGTTCTACTTGTTTTACCTTTTTCTCCATATCTTGCCCTTTTTCTCCTTGTCTCCCCCTTGTTCTACTTGTTTTACCTTTTTCTCCATATCTTACCCTTTTTCTCCTTGTCTCCCCCTTGTTCTACTTGTTTTACCTTTTTCTCCATATCTTACCCTTGTTCTCCTTGTCTCCCCCTTGTTCTACTTGTTTTACCTTTTTCTCCATGTCTTACCCTTGTTCTCCATGTCTCCCCCTTATACTCCATATCTTACCCTTGTTCTACTTGTTTTACCTTTTTCTCCATGTCTTACCCTTGTTCTCCATGTCTTCCCCTTGTACTCCATATCTTACCCTTGTTCTACTTGTTTTACCTTTTTCTCCATGTCTTATCCTTGTTCTCCATGTCTCCCCCTTGTACTCCATATCTCCCCCTTGTACTCCATATGTTACCCTTGTTCTACTTGTTTTACCTTTTTCTCCATGTCTTACCCTTGTTCTCCTTTTCTCCCCCTTGTTCCACCTGTTTTACCTTGTTCTCCATGTCTCCCCCTTGTACTCCATATCTTACCCTTGTTCTACTTGTTTTACCTTTTTCTCCATGTCTTACCCTTGTTCTCCATGTCTCCCCCTTGTACTCCATATCTTACCCTTGTTCTACTTGTTTTACCTTTTTCTCCATGACTTACCCTTGTTCTCCATGTCTCCCCCTTGTACTCCACATCTTACCCTTGTTCTACTTGTTTTACCTTTTTCTCCATATCTTACCCTTGTTCTCCTTGTCTCCCCCTTGTACTCCATAACTCCCCCTTGTACTCCATATCTTACCCTTGTTCTACTTGTTTTACCTTTTTCTCCATGTCTTACCCTTGTTCTCCATATCTTACCCTTGTTCTACTTGTTTTACCTTTTTCTCCATATCTTACCCTTGTTCTCCTTGTCTCCCCCTTGTACTCCATATCTTACCCTTGTTCTACTTGTTTTACCTTTTTCTCCATGTCTTACCCTTGTTCTCCATGTCTCCCCCTTGTACTCCATATCTTACCCTTGTTCTACTTGTTTTACCTTTTTCTCCATATCTTACCCTTGTTCTCCTTGTCTCCCCCTTGTACTCCATAATTCCCCGTTGTACTCCATATCTTACCCTTGTTCTACTTGTTTTACCTTTTTCTCCATGTCTTACCCTTGTTCTCCATGTCTCCCCCTTGTACTCCATATCTTACCCTTGTTCTACTTGTTTTACCTTTTTCTCCATGTCTTACCCTTGTTCTCCATGTCTCCCCCTTGTACTCCATATCTTACCCTTGTTCTACTTGTTTTACCTTTTTCTCCATGACTTACCCTTGTTCTCCATGTCTCCCCCTTGTACTCCATATCTTACGCTTGTTCTACTTGTTTTACCTTTTTCTCCATATCTTACCCTTGTTCTCCTTGTCTCCCCCTTGTACTCCATAACTCCCCCTTGTACTCCATATCTTACCCTTGTTCTACTTGTTTTACCTTTTTCTCCATGTCTTACCCTTGTTCTCCATGTCTCCCCCTTGTACTCCATATCTCCCCCTTGTACTCCATATCTTACCCTTGTTCTACTTGTTTTACCTTTTTCTCCATGTCTTACCCTTGTTCTCCTTGTCTCCCCCTTGTACTCCATATCTCCCCGTTGTACTCCATATCTTACCCTTGTTCTACTTGTTTTACCTTTTTCTCCATGTCTTACCCTTGTTCTCCATATCTCCCCCTTGTACTCCATATCTTACCCTTGTTCTACTTGTTTTACCTTTTTCTCCATGACTTACCCTTGTTCTCCATGTCTCCCCCTTGTACTCCATATCTTACGCTTGTTCTACTTGTTTTACCTTTTTCTCCATATCTTACCCTTGTTCTCCTTGTCTCCCCCTTGTACTCCATAACTCCCCCTTGTACTCCATATCTTACCCTTGTTCTACTTGTTTTACCTTTTTCTCCATGTCTTACCCTTGTTCTCCTTGTCTCCCCCTTGTACTCCATATCTCCCCGTTCTACTCCATATCTTACCCTTGTTCTACTTGTTTTACCTTTTTCTCCATGTCTTACCCTTGTTCTCCATGTCTCCCCCTTGTACTCCATATCTCCCCCTTGTACTCCATATCTTACCCTTGTTCTACTTGTTTTACCTTTTTCTCCATGTCTTACCCCTGTTCTCCTTGTATCCCCTTGTTCTACTTGTATTGCCCTTTTTCTCGTTGTAGTTGCTAGAATAACTTCAATTTTTCCGTGATGGTCAGTCCCCAATTAGTTATTCCCAAACATAGAGAGGACAAAGTCGCAGTTTTACATCAGAACAAAATGTTTAATCGTTTGCCACTTAATATGACACAGATTTATTCATTTATTTTCGTCAGTGCCTCGTTGTGTTACACTGAGATTTTGCATGCACAACTGATGATGTGTGGAACATGAAGAAGAATATTCTTTAGACATAAGAACTCCAGCGCTCTTGTTTCTCATCCTTCGCAGCCATATATTTGCATCCATCTTGCATGTACAGTTGCTCATTTTAGTGTTATTACTATTGATTTCCAATATTCACCTTATTTTCCTAGTGGCATACAGACGATGTGAGATGATAAACAGCAGCAAGACATGTGCTCGATCATTACTGCTCTTACAAGGCGATGTTCCGGAGAAAAACGACGTAACAGTCCTTCGATGAAATTAAACGCTGTCGTAACCTCATATTATGGTTCTACTAGTGAAGTAGAAGGCGACATTGGTAAGATCTTACCACAGTCACGAAGCTCAATACGTAGTAAATATGCATCCATAGATAGTTGCTAACCACTAGGATCGCTAATATCGCCTCATTACAGATAATGCGAAATAGTACCGGCACAGTCTATTGTTGCTAGCACCCTTACAACTCAAGCTTCGTGATTGTATATACTAGACTGTGATCTTAGCCTGACACGGAAAAGATACTGTATCTCAAAACATTTTTTTTTTAAATTAAATGAATAACAACCTCACTGTGTTAACTTTAAATTCTGATGTTCTTTTATTAGTCAATCAGGTAAAATAACACCACAATTTAAATATTTTAATTTTAATTGTTACAAACTGCCCCCCCCATTGTGGGTAGCCCTTACGAACTCAGTATATCCTCAAAAAAATAAATAAATATACATATGTAAACATAGATAATTAAATTTAAAAAAGAAACAAAGAAAAGGGCACGAAAAATTACAATTGCTATTAATGTGGCACCATATAATTAATTATCATTAATCAAGATTTGACAGAATTTTTTTTAACACAATTATCACAATGTCATCCCTCAGAGATGTTGGCAGAGTAAATTTCCGTCGAAAAAAAACTGGTATAGCCTCTCAAGCACCTAAGAGCAAGCCGAATATCTTAATGTGGATTAAGGCATATTTCATCTTAAAATAGTTGACTGTAGGCTCATAGGTTAAGGGTGTTTGAGAATAAGGTGCTTAGGAAAATATTTGGGGCTAAGAGGGATGAAGTTACAGGAGAATGGAGAAAGTTGCACAACACAGAACTGCACGCATTGTATTCTTCACCTGACATAATTAGGAACATTAAATCCAGACGTTTGAGATGGGCAGGGCATGTAGCACGTATGGGCGAATCCAGAAATGCATATAGAGTTTTAGTTGGGAGGCCGGAGGGAAAAAGACCTTTAGGGATGCCGAGACGTAGATGGGAAGATAATATTAAAATGTATTTGAGGGAGGTGGGATATGATGATAGAGACTGGATTAATCTTGCTCAGGATAGGGACCAATGGCGGGCTTATGTGAGGGCGGCAATGAATCTCCGGGTTCCTTAAAAGCCAGTAAGTAAGTAAGTAAGTAGGCTCATAGATCGACTTCTTCTCAAGGTGGACCTCGGCTGACTGATGACATTCTACTTCAAAACGTATCGTGGGGTCCACAATGATGCCCTGTTTAGTGTCAGCATTGTACGCTAAGATATCGACTCGCCTCGTGAAATTTATTTATTTAATTTAAATAATTTAATAGTTTACCAGTTATACAGGGTGTTATAAAAGAGTCTAATATTTTGAGGTATAGTATACGCATCACAAGAAAAAAATCCAATAAACATGAGTTCTAAAATTAATAGTTTTTACGAAAAACGTACTTTAAACCGAGAAGAATCTCAGTCTATTGTAATAGGACATCAAAATCTGCTTGGAACAGTTAACCGCGCTAAACTACAACACACAAGGCTAGGTAAATGGTAAATAAATAGAATATTCTGAAACCGTTAAGAATCTTAGTTTCTTTAAGGATAGTGACCTAAATTGGAATAGTCAGGTAGTCCACATCTTTGGAGTAACGGTTAGCGCCCTCTGGTCGCGAAACTAGGTGGCCCGGGTTCGATTCCCGGTCGGGACAAGTTACTTGGTTGAGGTTTTTCCGGGGTTTTCCCTCAACCCAATATGAGCAAATGCTGGGTAACTTTCGGTGCTGGACTCCGGACTCATTTCACCGGCATTATCACCTTCATCTCATTCACACGCTAAATCACCTAAGTAGTTGATAAAGCGTCGTAAAATAAACTACTAAAAACATCACAATTTAAATATTAATACAGTGGAATTATTTATTTAATTTAAATAATTTAGTAATTTACCAGTTATGCGGCGGCCGGGTAGCTCAGTTGGTAGAACAGCTGGCTACGGACAGGAAGGTCCGGGGTTCGATCCCAGTTGGTGACAGGATTTTTTTCTCGTTGCCAAACTTTCAGAACGGCCCCGAGGTTCACTCAGCCTCCTATAAAATTGAGTACCGGGTCTTTCCCGGGGGTAAAAGGCGGTCAGAGCGTGGTGCCGACCACACCACCTCATTCTAGTGCCGAGATCATGGAAAGCATGGGGCTCTACCTCCATGCCCCCCAAGTGTCTTCATGGCATGTTACGGGGATACCTTTACCTTTTACCAGTTATACAGGGTGTTATAAAAGAGTCTAATATTTTGAGGTGTGGTATACGAATCACAAGAAAAAAGTCCAATAAACACCAGTTCTAAAATTAATAGTTTTTGCGAAAAACGTACTTTAAATCTCAGTCTGTTGTTATAGAACATCAACGTCTGTTTGGAATACTTAACCGCGATTACCTACCACACACAAGGCTAGGTATATAGTAAATCAATAGAATATTCTGAAACCATTAAGAATCTTGGTTTCTTTATGGACAGTGACCTAAATTGGAATAGTCAGGTAACATACATATGTAAGAAAATATTCTCGTAGCTCCATTCTTTAAATCACATGAGAAAATTTCTACCACTTACCCTAAAAAAGATTCTTATTCACAAGCTTGTGATGCGCCATTTTGATTATTGCGATTCCTTGCTGACAAAGGAAATGTAACCCATAACCTAGCTAAGAGATTGTAGCGTGCTCATAATTTGTGTATGAGTCATCTGCAATCCTGTTTGAAAGATAGAGAGTTTGGGTTTGTATAAAAAAACTTCATTTCTCACAGACATTTGGTCCCTATATAAACTTCAGGGGATTTCACATACGTATAAGGATAGTATAATAACCAGTGCTCTAACATTAAATACCTTACTCTACGGCGATGATCAAGTCATAATTTCCAATTCAGAGGATAATTTGCAGAGAGGATTATATACATTAAATAAAATATTAAAAGATTTTGGGATGGAAATTTCAGCACAAAAATCAAAAGTAATGGCATTTTTAGGACAAGACTCAGTCAGAAATAAGATAATACACAATAACCAATGCCTCGAACAAGTGCAAAATTTCAATTATCAGGGTTGTGAAATATCTTATCAAAATGAAAAAGATGTGAACAAGAAAATTACCAAATTTACACAAATTCTAGGAATAATAAACAATACATTAAAAGCTAAATTAGTACAAGAATAAAAATATATAATACACTAGCATTACCCTCCCTTTTATACGGAAGCGAGATTTGGACATTAAAAAAAAAAAAAGACATGAACAGAATCAAAGTAACGGAAATGAAATTTTTCAGGACAGCAGGATATACTCTTTTAGACCGAAAAAGGAATGAAGACATTTTAGAACAATTAGAAGTAGAGTCAGTAGAAGATAGGATAGGGACCAATAGCGGGCTTATGTGAGGGCGGCAATGAACCTCCAGGTTCCTTAAAAGCCAGTAAGTAAATAAGTAAGTAAGTAACTAAGTAAGTCAGTAGAAGAAAAAATCAGTAGATACAAACTCAATTGGCTAGATCATGTAAGAAGAATGGAAAATTCAAGAATCCCAAAAATTATGATGCAATATCAACCTAGAGGACGTCGTCGGCCAGGAAGACCTTTTAGAAGACTGCTAGATGGGGCCGAAACAGGTCTACAGAGCGATGAAAGAGTAATGGAACGGAGAAAAATTCTCTCCGGCGCCGGGATTTGAACCCGGGGTTTCAGCTGACGCTTTATCCACTAAGCCACACCGGATTCCACCCCGGCGTCGGAAGAATCGTCTCAGTTTTAAGTTCCAACTCTTGGGTTCCCTCTAGTGGCCGCCCTCTGCACTACGTCATAGATATCTATGAACCTAGGACCGAAGTCCACATATGTGCTGAGGTGCACTCGTAATGAGTGACTAGTTGGCCGGGATCCGACGGAATAAGCGCCGTCTTAAATAACGAAGTGATTTACGCATATCATATATACTATTATAATGTACCGAAGTACATATGATATTTCCATGCAGATGTTCTGCGTTATCATACGATGAAAGAGTCAGCACGTAGAGCTGAAAACCCGGGTTCAAATCCCGGCGCCGGAGAGAATTTTTCTCCGTTCCATTACTCTTTCATCGTATGATAACGCAGAATATCTGCATGGAAATATCATATGTACTTCGGTACATTAAAATAATAATATATAGGTCTACAGAGGCCTAATTCGTGAAGGATGATGATGATGATGATGATGATAAGGATAGGAGTGAAACATCTTTTTCACAGGGGTGTCCTTAAACTTTTGGTAGAAAATATAGTTGCGTATCCATGTTTAGTCCACATTTACAGTAAGGTCAATAAAAATTAGACTAATTCTGTTTCAAACGATGAAAAAACGATTTGGAAATGTCATTCTGAGACGTTAAACGTTCAAGCGTTTACTGTATACTCAGTTTTTCATGTAGAGTATAGCTGTTCACTTGAGCTCATGGCAGGAAGTCAAAAGGTGAACTGTCCCTCTCAGTTCGGAAAATAACGGAACAACGGCGATCCACCACACACGCAAACAAACAGAGCAACACATTAATGGTCTGCACGCGAACTCTGTTAGAAATCCTGGCACCAAGTTTAAACGATCGAATTTTTTGAACAATTTTTTTTCCGTAAACTTTGTCAAGCCACACTAATACAGGGACTCATTTTATTTTTACATCAATTTTTATTGTACGTGAGTTTTTGAATGTACTTCACTCCCACCCCTTCTACTAATGAAGTTCCCCTCTACACACAGATCCAAGACCGCATATAGTAAACAGCACTGAGTGAGTATAGTACGTTCCAGAAATATGTTCGCGTTTTCCAGTGACGAAAGAGCTTTCAATATTGAATCTTATTTTCGCACAGGTGCTGTCCGTTTGCCTACGTCGCATCCCTATTTCCTCCACCAGCTTCTATTCGCCTCTCTGTAAAGGCTAGTGGCTGGGCTGTCTTAGCTCTTTTCTGAAAACATTAATTTCTGTTAGGAATTGGACGTTTACGTAATATTATACAACTGTTTAAAATAACTTAAATAAAAGGGCCTCGTTAAGTAATTTACTGTCACGTGATTTCCCCCCTTTCTACGATCCTGCGACACAACCACTTGGACAGTAGATAGCATGTCTGAGTAATTTTATCTGTGCAGTCGGGCAGAAGTGAAGATTGAATTTACAGTACGTAAGGTACTCTTTTATAGAGTAGGTACAGAATTATTTCAACATGAGTTACTAGTACGAAGGACGAAACTGGCAATTGGAATTAGATGCAATAGTCTATAGTGCGATAATATGCACAAAAGAACTGAAGCCTGTATCGAAATGAACGGCCACCATTTTCAAAAATGTTTTTAAATATCCATATTATGATTATTTTTCAATTTAACTTCATTCTCTATATTGTACGCTAATGTGCTGTAGACAGTATACAGTAATATACACTGCATAATGAATACGTTCGAATGGCTAACTCAGTTCGTGAGTAAAAACGCTTATTCTTAATACAGTACTGTATTAAGATTAAACAAAAACCTAATGAAAATTATCAAACTCAAAATCGCGATATTTCCTAGTTTACGTAAATGGATGAACTACTTTTCTTCCCTCCTATACCTAGTAAAGTGATTTGTTTGTATGTTACGCAAGTATCATCGAACTACAGTCGTGGAAGGGGGAGCAATCTGTGTTTCCGGTTCTCTAAAGATATAGCCAGGTTAATATTAAAAAATGTTAGTAAAAATAAAATGATGTCCCTGTATAACTGAACTGTAGACGAGTGTTGACAACCAATTCAACCAATAAATCGGTAGATAGCCTTTAAGAAAAGGCAAGAGATTTAAGGAATTTCCTATGATCGTATGAAACGTCTGTACTTAAACTAAAGACCTTTTCAGCAAAAATTTTTATTTGGTTATTTAACGACGTTGTGTCATCTACTCCGTAATTTAGCGTCGACAGAGTTTATGATAGCGAGATGGTATTTGGCGAGATGAGACCGAGGATTCGCCACAGATTACCTGACATTCACCTTACAGTTGGGGAAAATCTCGGAAAAAACGCAACTAGGTAATCAGTCCAAGCGGTAATCGAACACACGCCCGTATCAGAAGCAAACGCGCTACCGCCCGAGCTACGCCGGTAGCTAGTGGCATATTACGCTAATCAGACTTCAGGTGTGTACAAATAATTGTACTTTCTCTAACATATCAAGTGAAATACACTGCCTCATACATACATACATACATACATACATACATACAGACATATACATAGTGTTCTGCACAAGGATAGGTCTTTCACTGCAAATCCAGCATCCTCCAATCTTCACTACATTCCGCCTTCTTATTAGTCTCCTCATATGATCCATATATCGCTTGAGAAACTTCTTGCCCCAGCAACTAAAACTTACCCTAGTACAAACCCTAGTAATGCCGCACTTCGATTATTGTGACGTTTTGTTAAGTGACCTAAGTTCTGAACTGTCAGTCAAGTTACAGCGAGCTCAGAATATGTGCGTCAGATACGTGTGCAACATCCGACGATATGATCACATATCACCGTCCTTCGCAAGTCTCTCGTGGCTCCGACTTAAAGAACGTAGAACTTTACACTCTCTGTCTTTACTCTTTCGAATTCTGCACACTTCAACACCAAATTACCTTTCGTCTCGTTTCTCTTATCAATACTCTAACCACGACGTAAATACCATATCACTTATCTGTGGCACGCTAAGTATACCTCTTCATAGAACATCTTGTTATTCATCATCTTTTACAGTATCCACCTCGCGTCAATGGAATTCCTTGTCACAAAGTATTAGGGGCTGCAAGACAACAAACACCTTTAAGAACAGCTTAAAAGATAACCTTATTAGCATTTCACTCCAATCATACTGATTTAAACTATCACTGACTACATTGTTACTTTTTTCTTTAGACATCATCCTGATTGTGCTGTATTTTCAAAATTGTCTCATAATAATCTCTTTCTATTATCTAATATTATTTCAAATATATTAACAACATTCTATGTATTTTAGTTTAATTCTGCTACACAGTTTATTTCAGTGTTTAATTAATAGTTCATAGTATTTTATTGTTTAATTCGTAAATAACTCTTGTATACATGTAACTCTCATCTAAATCAAATTGTTGAATTCTGTGTAAGTTCATGCATATGTATATATTCTTTTTGCTGGTTGAGTGGAAGAGAAGGCCTTACGGCCTTAACTCTGCCAGCTAAAATAAATCATTATTATTATTATTATTATTATTATTATTATTATTATATCTTAATGTCGTCTATCATCTGAGATTTTCTTGTGCCCCGAACTCTTCTCCCGTTCACCATTCCTTCCAGTGCATCATTCAGTAGGCAGTTTCTTCTCAGCCAGTGACCCAACCAATTCCTTTTTCTCTTCCTGATCAGTTTCAGCATCATTCTTTCTTCACCCGCTCTTTCCAACACAGCTTCATTTCTTATTCTGTCTGTCCATTTTACACGCTCCATTCTTCTCCATATCCACATTTCAAATGCTTCTATTCGCTTCTCTTCACTTCGTCGTAATGTCCATGTTTCTGCCCATACAATGCCACGCTCCACACAAAATACTTCACTAGTCTCTTCCTTACTTCTTTTTCCAGAGCTCCGTAGAAGATGTAAAGTCTTAGACAAAAAAATGACCGCCCGTCATAAGCTAATTCCCTGAGAGCTTAGGTTTACACGTGAAGGCATTTCTTATGCACGACTCTGCTATGTTTTTCGTTTGTTTTCTTTGTTTGTTGCTTTTTTTGTCCGTTTATAGTTCAAGTGTTACGAATAATATACAGGGCTTTCATTTCAAAACTTCCCAGTATAAATAACTAATTATTTAAACTGAATTCAATTTAAACAGAAACACGTCAATTTAAATATTGAGGGGGAAGTCTGAAACCAAGCTTAATTGCATTTTAGATTTCACCATCCATCCTTCACCCACACCCACTTTGAAATCTCAAATGGTGCCCTTACATTTCTATACTTAAATTGACAGAGTATTCAATTGTTTATGCACCTCATTCATTTGTTTTCGCATCTTTTGTTTTCTATCGTCGCCTGGCAACCTGGATTGTTGTTATTGTTGATTAGAGCTGAAGAGAATAAAGCTACAAAACCTTATTGAGCATTTCTTGTAATAGTTGTGTTTGTGTATTTAATTATTTTAAAATGGCGTATACACTTCAAGAGAGAACATAAATCATCCTTATTGATTAAATTTACGGAATTACACAAAATAAGCTGTGTTTTCATCCTGCAATCAACTGATAATAACAAAAATACGGGTTGCCAGGTGACGATAGAAAACAAAAGATGCGAAAAGAAATTAATGAGGTGTATAAAGAAAATTGAATGCTCTTTCATATTTAAGTGTAAAAATATAGGAGTGCCATTTGAAATTTCAAAGTAGGGGTAGTTGGAGGATTGGGGGAGAAATCCAAAATGCAATTAAGCCTGTTTTCAGACTTCTTCCTCAATATCTAAATTGACGTGTTTTTTTTTTTTTGTTTAAATTTAATTCAGTATAAATAATCAGTTATTTAGACTGGGAAGTTTTGAAATGAAAGTTCTGAGTAACAAAGATATATTCAAGGACTAAATTAACATGTTTCCCTACCCGTGAACCAAGCGCTGTCGAAGTGGACTTAGACAAATTCAGGCTACATTTTTTGGGTCTAAGACTGTACATATCAGCCGGAACCTCAATCAGAAATAATGAGTATTAATAAGTAAAAATGTATTATTATTATTATTATTATTATTATTATTATTATTATTATTATTATTATACATAAGGAAATAAATTTTCTTGGAAAATATTCAAAGAAAATTTATTTCCTTATGTGCTTTTCGATTTATACCGAATTCCTCTGACTTTAACTATGAGATTACCTGTAAATATTTTAACTGTTGTAGCCTTTATTCTAGACTTCAAAATCTTGATTATCAATTTCTTTGCAAAGTTATCAATGGTGATATTGATTGTGGGTCTATCATAAACAACATCAGCCTTCGTATTCCTACAAAAGGTTTAAGATTTCAAAAAAAAATTTTATAACAGAAATTCTAAATCACTTTCTCCAGTCTGTAGATGCATAAAAATATGCCAATTTGCATGGGCACAATTTAGATCCTTTTAAGGTATAGTTTCGTTTTGATTATTAGTATTTACTGTTCTTGTTATCTATTTTATTTATGTATGTTTTTGTTTATTTAAGATATTATTTAATTGTTTTTGTACCTTTGTATCTTCTGTTTGTGTATTGTGCTGAACTATAATTGGCCTCTGGCTGTTGTTCAGCACACAAATATTAATAATAAATAAATAAAATAAAATAAAAATTATTATAGTGAGCAGGGCTGCTTGTTAGGTGACGCCGCTGTCCCATTGGACTTGTTCCGCTCTTGCTCCACTTGCATCCGTTTGACGATTCATCATTTCCACCCGCTCCTCAGTTAATGTTTGCGAGCTCCAGACACTGTAATGACGGCGCTTTTCATACGCGATATATAGCCCTAAAAAAAAGTCTGTCCAAAAGAGGGGCAATTCGAAGTGCAGCACGTATCGTAATTATTATGACCATGCATTTATCACACGATACGTACAGTGCGTAAATACGGCGATCAGAGATAATAAGCAAGCTAATGCAAGAAAGGATGCGATGCTTGGTTAGGTAAATAGCAGTGGCGTAGCGTGGTTTCCGAAACAGGGGAGAAGCAATCAATATTAATTTAGTAATAATAACACTGGTCAACAAAATTAAACATATTTTTTTTTTGTTAAAAGACAAATCATTGGTGATTCTTGTAGCATTTTTCTTGCTGATTTCAGATCTGTTTTCAAAATTTTTCTATCACCCAGGGTTTTTGAATAATTATATGAAATGTACTTCAGACTTTTCTAGTATTGATACTTTGTAACATTTTACCTAAAATGTGTGTGAAATAGATTTTAGGCTATAGGGAAGAAGTGGGTACAGTAAGACAGGGAGAACAGTGAGACATTTTTATTACATGATAAATTTTGATGTTCAGATGTTGGTAACAGTGGAGTTGTATGTTGCATGTGTAAAGTAACAGTATTTTCATACTCGATTTGATTCTACAATAGTTATAAAGTTGAGTGATGAAAAAATAATTCGTAATTTTTCACTCTAGAAGTAAAATGTTGGCTTGTGTTTAATGAAGGTTATATTGGATATACAAATGAGATATAAATATGAATGTTCTGTTACCTAATACTATGGTATTTGACGTTATGTTTGGCAAAGTTTCGTCTTTCTTGTTTTGATTTTGAAGTGATGGCGCCATTTTTAAACGAACTACGCGTAAAGGGAACAGTGAGACATGCCATTGAAGGGTACACTGAGACGTCTCACTGTTCCCCATGTACCAATGATTTGCAAAAACAAACTGTAATTATATTACATTTACCAGTAACTAACATTAAAAATGAACATACTAGTAACCAATTTAGGAACTGTAGCTTACATTAAATTTAAAGGTTTCATAAATAAAAAAATATTCACAAAATTTAAGAAAACATTAAAAAATAATAAAGAATTACATTGAATTCTTATAATTATAAGCTTTGTTGTCACCAAAAACTCATTTCATTTTTTTCGCAAACGTTTTAAATGTAATGGAAAATTCACTTTTTCAAATGTTCCAAATGTTTCAATGGTTTCGAAGTCAGACATCAAAATGATTCTAAATAAGCCTACAGAACATGTCAAGATAGAGAGACAGCAAGTTTTTGTTTTCTTTTGAAATATCATTTCAATCTCCGTTAATAGACACTGTGGTGTCTCACTGTACCCCCTGAATGGGAACAGTGAGACATTTGCATTCTTTTGACAAACACGTATTGTATATTATGTCCTTTATCTATTAACATTTTTGTTTATGTATTATTATACTCCATGTTTCAATGTCTATTTCTATTGCACTTGATTTTAAAAATACTTGAATTGTCACTTGCATACATATGTCTTAATATTTTGTGTCTCACTGTACCCACTACTCCCCTACTTCGCTTGAGAATTATCTCTTTTCAGTGTCCAGCAGTAGTCTGACCATATTTGGGCTCCATTTTTCCTGGTAGCACCCTTCCATTTCAGAAAAATTCTTGTGAAAACGCTCCGCATATTTGTCGCTCACTACCCGAAGGTTTTGAGGAAAGGAAAAATAGATGAGAACCCAAAAAGTTATTTTGACAGATATGACACCTTACCGCGTTATAGTTCTGAATCAGCTCTCTGACAAGTTGTCTGTAATCTTCTGATCTGTGGTTCCTAGAAACTATATTGTATTTCTGTAAACCTAGTTGACTCTGGAATTCGCTACCTGCTAGCATCAGGGACTGTCGAAATAAAATTGAATTCAAACGCAAACTTACTAGGCTCTTGGTCAGTAATTGATTTCTTGTAAATAGTTTCCTTAATCTATCACAAAATATTTCAATTCCAGTAATTTCATCACTATACAATTTTGTTATTCTAGGTTAAATTTGTGATTCAGTAAATATAAAATATTCCTTGTTTTTCTAGGACTATTACACTTTTACTACGTCACATTACTTTGGACCAATAAAACGGTACGAAAGGACGTCTTTCAACCAATCATGGCTGCTTATCGCACAATTTTATCGCGTCCCTAGCATTTGTTTAATTTTATCGCGTCCCTAGCATTTGTTTATTTTTATCACTGCCCTAGCATTTGTTTCTTTGTTTGCCAACATTTCAAACTGCACTGGTCTGGACGTCAAAAAACAGAAAATTACAAACCACTCCAGTCGATGCACAGCACTTTCAAATATGACTCGCATTGGCATTCAAGAACAAGAATTAATAAAGATCACTGGTCATAGCTATGCATCTTCCCTGAAACCCTATTTACAAATAAATGAAGAGCACCATTCGGAAATCCTGAATAAGTTGAGGGATACACCATGTACATCACCGAGTTCACTTCTTTGACGCACACGTCCAATATAACATCAACTGAACCACCAACCACTAAAACAATCAAATTTGAAAACTGTACTTTCAATAATTTTTTCTTTTAAAATTACTCATGTTTATTTTTTATTTCATCATCGTTAATTAAAACTTTCCTTGTTTATTTCATCATCCCTAATTAAAACTTTTCTAACACTTGTTTATATTAGTTAGGTTATGTTATAGCTTCTGCTATATGATATTATGGATAGTCACGTATCAGAGATCGTTTAATACTAAGATTTATTGAAAATCATCTGTAAAGTGACGTTGATTACTGGGATCCGGATGATTGAAGTGGAATGCAACTGTTTTAATAAAAAGGAAACTGAATCAACACAGCCTCCTTGACTAGTAACCGTCCACAGAGTTCAATGAAGATTCCATAGTTGGCACAACTGCCATCTAGCGTAATAGTACAATAATGCATTTGAAGACAGTTGTATTTTCGTAAGTCAATATTTTATTGTAATGGAGTACTTTGTTACTTCTAATCTTTATATACTTTCTTCTAATCGTGTAATAGTCAATTAAATTCCACTCGAGTTTTGATTTTCTCTAGATAAATCAAAACCTCTAGTGAGATTACTGTTGATAAATTATCTAGCTTTAATTAGTCAGGTAATCTTTTCGTACTTCGATTTTTATTGTAATTGTAATTGTAAATTTAATACTAATTGTAATTTTATTTGTAATTGTAACTGTAAATTTAATACTAATTGTAATTTTATTTGTAAGTGTAACTGTAAATCTAATACTAATTGTAATTTTATTCTTCGTATTATAGTTGGAATCTCCTGGTAGAAGGGCAGAGAAGGCCTGACGGCCTTATCTCTACCAGGTTAAATAAATAAATACTACTACTACTACTACTACTACTACTACTACTACTACTACTACTACTACTACTACTACTACTACTACTACTTATCCTCCATCTTGTATAACCTTGGTCCTTGACTAATACAGTGTTTTAAACCTGCCGTTGTTAAAAATTTTTGCTCTCTTAATGGTAAATTAATGTTCCGTCTAGTATTGAAAATATAAAGAAATAGTATACAGAGTGGGTAGTAACCGAGGTTTTCCCCAACCATAATGCAAATGCCAGGTAATCTATGGCGAATCCTCGACCTCCTCTCGCCCAAAACATCATCTCGCTATCACCAATTTCATCGACGCTAAATAACCTCGTAGTTGATACAGCGTCGTTAAATAACGAAGTAAAAAAACATGTAGAATCAGCTCTAAAGAAATTTTTGTAGTTGCACCCCATGCAGTAATGCCGCATTGGTTGATGGGGTGAAAAATAGGTAAATGAACTGTACGTAGACAAATTTGTAAGTTGTTTTACGTAATTTGCATTGCTAATGAAAGAGTTTCTTAGTAAAACTCCCCGTAGGTGGAACATTGTAACAAGTCATAACACCTCTATCGATCTGCAATTTGCAATTTGCAGTTACTGCGCCGTAATTAAAGTAATTAAAGTCGATGTGGTGACCTCTACTATGACTCCTGCCATAGTCATAATTGAAATCTTAATCCGAGGCAATAAAGATACCTGTTGACTCAGACAATAAGGGCACTGAACCAGGGTCTCTGACCATGGAACTATAACTGATTCGTATCATTTGTGTTGGAAGTCTTGGCACAACTTCAGCGGAGTTTGACCTCTGCCCTTTTACTTTTTAATAGTTGAGTCGATTTCTTACCTGACACTTCATACGGTCATACGATATCTACGAAATTATATCTTTAATCAAAAATTTATTTGCTAATTAACTCTGTATTTCTAACATATTTGCTTTATGATTTATTAAATAATTATCTTATAAAAAGTAAACAAACAAATAAATATTTTTATGCTCGACCATGCCGAAATGTAGTAATTATACACCTGGTAGCAGCCCTTTAATGGACCTCATTAAAGTACACCTATTCATTAAAGTTCAGGTGTTCCACCAATCAGAAAACACCATTGTAGCAATATGAAAGCGCAAGTATCGATTATTCTCGGATATGCAATCGAAAGACAACTAGCGAAACGTCACGGAGGCTGGAAATCCAATACCGTCGCAGAAGGTTATGTTCTGCTACTATAATAATTAGCGTTAATTGTAAATAATATTCAAATATATTCAATTTGTCATCTCGTTTTTCAATGTCTAAATCAATTTCCAGGTTATATCAAGACTAATCTTCACGTTATTCTCTAGATTATATCAAGGTCAATGACATTTGTTTCTAGGAAAAAATCAATACTTTCGCGTCTGCGCACATCTCACAATTTACGAAATATTGCACAAGGTCAGTTCCGCTCCCCAGTCAGATAAGAATAACCTGAATACTTAGGAATAATTTCAAGTTATAAATATGGTCGAGCATAAGAAGTCATATGAAACTTGACTATAATGGTAATTAAGACGCTCGTATGAAAATTATGACACTCGCTTGCGCTCGTTTCATAAACATACTCGCGTCTTAATTACTACCATTATAGGCTCGTTGCATAATGTACTATAGTAACGATTTGTTACCTAGTTGCTTATCTCTTTGAAAACTTATTTGTTATTTAATTCCTTATTTACTAAAGAAAACGGTTATTAATTTCATATTTTTTGTTTACAAAAATTATTTTAACTTATTTACTTAATTATTCTGTGCTTAAGTTAGTTGACTTCTTAACAATGTACACACTTGAGCATTTATTTAGTAAATTTTGGTTAATCCTTAACTTGCTAGTTTATTTGTTATATGAATGCATATTTCACTTAATAATTGATTCTAATCATTTGCCAAATAATTTAGTTTTTTTTTTTTTGCTTACATTTAGTAAATTACCTTCATTTTTTTGTTTAGTTATTCAACAGTTTATTTATTTGTACATTTTTATTTAACTCAGTTATAATTTATTTTTCATTTCTTGTTGATATATTTACGCGGTGATTCAGTTCTCAATAAATTTTTTATTATTTTCTAGATCATTACTTTTACGGTACCTGATTGTAAATGTATTTACTTCATCACTAACTTCTTAATTGATTTATTATTTACTATAATTTGTCTATTTTCTTATTCACTTGTTTACTGTTTTACTCATTCAATTTTTAAATGTATTTCTTAATCCTTTGAAAAGGTGGAAAAATTCAAATATCTTGGAGCAACAGTAACAAATATCAATGACACTCGAGAGGAAATTAAACGCAGAATAAACATGGGAAATGCCTGTTATTATTCCATTGAGAAGCTTTAGTCATCCAGTCTGTTTAAAGAAAACTGGAAGTTAGAATTTATAAAAAAAATTATATTACCGATTGTTCTGTATGGTTGTGGAACTTGGACTCTCACTTTGAAAGAGGAATAGAGATTAAGGGCGTTCAAGAATAAGGTGCTTAAGAAAATATTTGGGGCTAAGAGGGATGAAGTTACAGGAGAATGGAGAAAGTTACATATCACAGAACTGCACGCATTGTATTCTTCACCTGACATAATTAGAAACGTTAAATCCAGACGTTTGAGATGGGCAGGACAAGTAGCACGTATGGGCGAATCTAGAAATGTATATAGAATGTTTATTTGTTTATTTATTTATTTATTTATTTATTTATTTATTTATTTATTCTGATGTAGTTAAGGCCATCAGGCCTTCTCTTCCACAACACCAGGAATACAAATACAATAATAGAAATAAATAGAAAAAATACACTATATACAAATAAAGCTACACAAGAAATAAAGAGAGAGAGAGAAAAACACTATAAACAAAATAAAGCCACACAAAAATATACACAGGTTGCAGTCACACAAACTTTAAATGATTAATTAATTGTATCCTAACTAATTAACTAACATAAACAAGAAACTTGCAATTTTAATCTAGATTAAAAAAGAAAAAGAGAAAAGAAACACAAATCAATACTTCTACTTAGTTGGGAAACCTGAGAGAAAAAGACCTTTGGGGAGGCCGAGACGTAGATGGGAGGATAATTTAAAATATATTTGTGCGAGATCGTGCGTATTTGCTTGGTTCCCGCACAAAACCAATCCGCGGTAAGTCTAAAATTCCACATTCAATATTCCCAACCTAACACACACAACAATTTCGCTCTTCTTACCGCTTAAGTGACAGATTGATTTTACTGCTTTAGGCTTTTAACATATTATTTTTAGAGACGTTCAATATAGTAATAATTATAAATTGGAAACTTACCACTGCAATTTCACCTAAATTGCACTGTTAATTATTGTTCTTAAATATTTGCAAAAATTAAGTAAACTCTAAATCATTACATAACCTTACCGTTTGTTTTAAGTTCTCATTTATAGACTGGGGGAAAAAAAGACAGACGTATATCACGGCCTGCTGGAGTATAGTAAACACAGAAAACATTTTAAAGCAACTATGTTGAAGATAGATTTTGTTTTGCAAATTTTCCGTCATTGAACAGAAACCAAGATGGAGATTTCATTGCAACTAAGCTCAACTTCGTTTCCCTTTTTTAAACTTTTCCTCGAACATGAAAACTTCAACATACCGCTCTTGTAACGCATACTACTATTAAGGGAGGTGGGATATGATGGTATGGACTGGATTAATCTTGCTCAGGATAGGGACCAATGGCGGGCTTATGTGAGGGCGGCAATGAACCTCCGGATTTCTCTAATAGCCATTTATAATTAAGTATTCGTTAGTTGATTTCTTTATGGCAGTTATGGTCCATTATTCACTGTTAATTATCTGTTTGTTTTTACTTTTCATTATCAATGTTGTCTTTATCTTGACTCAGCAATTTGTTAATGGTTTACTTGCAGGCATGAGGTCTACGTCGCCCCCAGAAGACGGGTCGCTACCCCGGCGAGAGGTCAGTGTGGCCAACACGGACTTGCTCTTTAGTCTCTTCAAGGGGATCGAAGAGGAGCAGCCCAAGGTGACGGTGGTGAGGAGGGGCAGGTAAGTTACATCACTGCGACAGAATATCATTTTATGCTCGACCATGCCGAAATGTAGTAATTATACACCTGGTAGCAGTCCTTTAATGGACCTCATTGAAGTACACCTATTCATTAAAGTTCAGGTGTTCCACCAATCAGAAAACACCATTGTAGCAATATGAAAGCGCAAGTATCGATTATTCTCGGATATGCAATCGAAAGACAATTAGCGAAACGTCACGGAGGCTGGAAATCCAATACTGTCGCAGAAGGTTATGTTCTGCTACTATAATAATTAGCGTTAATTGTAAATAATATTCAAATAAATTCAATTTGTCATCTCGTTTTTCAATGTCTAAATCAATTTCCAGGTTATATCAAGACTAATCTTCACATTATTCTCTAGATTATATCAAGGTCAATGACATTTGTTTCTAGGAAAAAATCAATACTTTCGCGTCTGCGCACATCTCACAATTTACGAAATATTGCACAAGGTCAGTTCCGCTCCCCAGTCAGATAAGAATAACCTGAATACTTATGAATAATTTCAAGTTAGAAATATGGTCGAGCATAAAACGTTTATGAAACTTGCCTATAATGGTAATTAAGACGCTCGTATGAAAATTATGAAACTCGCTTGCGCTCGTTTCATAAACATACTCGCGTCTTAATTACTACCATTATAGGCTCGTTGCATAATGTACTATTATAACCCATATCTCGGAACTGATATAAATCCTAGAATGGAAGTATGATATATTTTAAGGAAACACTGTGGTGAAATAATGATGAAAAATTCAGAAAATCCACTTTTTATGTTCGTAATTATTAGGGCTAGGATTTTGATGATCTATAAATCATGAAAAAATGTCCTAAAAACAATGCATTTATGACCTAAAAATCTTAAAAAAAATGCCTTTAAAAATTGATCTTACATAATTGGCTTAGTAGAAAGAAAGGTTTTGTATTACTTAATATTTAGACTAGTAATTAAATTTTTAACTAGTGGCTTGTGCAGCAAATGCTGCAAACTAAGTTCATTAGACGTCCAAATAAACATTTTTCAGATTTATTTTCAATGAAGAATACCAGACATTCTCAAAGATATTTGCTTCCGTAATAATGAAAGATACTCTCTCTCGAGCCAATACTGAAGAGAACCACGCATATAAATATCTATACCACACCGCCATTAAAGATATGAAAAAGACCCAACCCCACTTGATTAATAACTATAAAAATATTTGATTTTTAATAATATTATTGTCTTAAGTTTTATAGCTTTCAGTAACATATACTATATATACTATATAGCCGCCACTCAGTAAAATATAGAAATCAAAATCTAATTTAAGTTATTCTCTACATCTACTTATATAACCCCAAAAGTTTCACTTTCATATCATCAATATAGCATTAATATGTGTAATTAATAAAAAAAAGTCACATCATTGCATTAACTACAATAATATTTAATTTCTAATGGTAATAATGTCATCAAACCACCTCAAGTTTTGTAGTTTTTAATATCCAATACACAGCTGTACCCAGAAAATTACACACCACAGAATCGAACCTGTAAATTATTTTTAGTAAGTTAAGTTTTTAATAACCAATTTAATTTGAGCTCTAAATATGTCAGCATTCTTGCAGATCATGGCCTTCGTGTAATATTTATTTACTGCAGTGTGTGTTTTATTTTATTCTGAAATGCAATTAGCTAGTTCTCAAAATTGACGACAGATGGATTTTGGAAAATAGGAAAATTATGTTAAAATATTGGCATTTCGCTGAAAACTACTATTTTTCTGAAAAACTTTGAGTTCCAAGCTTCAAAATGAGGGGTCATTTATTAAAATCCGTTCAGCCGTTTTCCCGTAATTTCCATTACCAGTTCAAATTATATATACATATATATATATATATATATTTTACATTTTTTTGTAAGTAGTACACTTTAATTAATTATTTTACCTGATGTAGTTTCATGTATGATCGTTTACCTCTGCGTCGGTATGTGGATGTGAGGTCAGGGGTCAGCTGGTCGGTCTTGGCCCTTCATGGGCTGTAGCGCCATGGATTTACTTTACTTTTAGTTTCCATGTAGTCCACCACAAGGCCACTCTTATCCGGAACTATACTAAAAGCAAGGTTATGAACCGACGAAACAGGAAGTAGTTGGATTGGCGAGAGGAAAGTGCGGGTTAGAGGGGTAGCCTGTGCAGTGATGACACGATGAGTGTGGGGGGTGGAGGGGAGAACGAGAACGGAGCTTTTCATTGGACCTCGCGTGAAAATGTCGTCTGCTAACGAAAATCTGGCAACGGAATCACGGAGACGTGTAGCCAGTTCATTTGCAGTACCACGTGCATTACGTGTCGCATTTCGTACCAGCGTCATTAGCTCGTGCTTTTTTTAAAAACAGTAATTTTAATTACTAATATTGTTGATAGTGTTATCGAGAACTATAGACAGTAGTTATTTTAAACATATCGGTGACAAACGCTGAACACGCTTTGAATCTCGCCCCACTATGTGGCAACAGAGCTCAGAAAGAGACCAACAGAACGTTGCTTCCGGTTTAGTCGGTTCATGACCTGGCTTTTAGTATAGCAGGTATAGAGGAGTCTATATTGAAGGGGTGGTTAGACTGATCCATTACATGGGGTGTACTACGTTAAAATGACAATATTTGTGTAGAAAAGCGATTAAAATGTGATACAAAATAATGCAAGAAAATATCAAAGGAAATAAACATTATTTTACATTAATAATGGAGATTTATAGCCAAAATTAAATGAAAATGCCAAAAAATGACCGAATAAAACAAAAGATGCTCTTATGATTTGAAACAGGCAAAAAATGCAAAAAAAAAAAAAATGCCCTAACAAATATGTCTTAAAACACTCAGTTTATCACATAACATATAAATACTAAAGCAGCTATGTTTCTGGCTTACTAGAAAAAAGATGCAATTGCATCAAAATCCTAGCCCTAGTAATTATATTTGAACCTTCTAGTTTCATAATATGGTTTCATTTCCTATTTGAGAGTCTTTCGAACTGTGTCACGTGACTTTTGTATAGTGTAATAGGAAAAATGTTGAGGCAAGCCTCGGAAAACTCCAACAAGGTAATCAGCCCAAACGTGGATCGAACCCATGCCCGAGCGCAACTCCGGATCGACAGGCAAGCGCCTTAGCGTCGGTGGCACACTCCACTACTTAAAACACCTTTGGTGAAGGGGTAGTTCAGCAGAATTCAACAGACCACTACGTTATTCGGTCATTGATCACAACTTTGCACTACGTCACGAATTCAATTATGTAAAATTGCATTTTTTTTTCAACAGTAATCTGACTAGATTTATCTAGAGAAAATCAAAACTCAAGTGGGATTTAATTGACTATTACACGATTAGAAGAAAGTATATAAAGATTAGAAGAAATAAAGTAGCCTACTCTAATACAATAAAATATTAATAGACTTACTGAAATTCTATTTCACTAATGTTAGCTTCATCAAAACGTTTGAACGGAACCGCCATTTTCAGCTGACTGTCTATGCCATACCTGCACAAACAGCGCTCAAAGAGCGCGCGCGCTCCTTCGGAGCGGGAGAGCTGTGTTTACCGCTCGCCGAAACGGAGAGGAAGATACGTCAGAATGACATAGGCTTGCTATAGGTAGAGGAGAGGGAAACGACCACTCAGCTATCTAGTGGAGTGCAGTGTGTAGGCCTATTCTCAGTAACTGTTTCACGTTGCTTACCTACTGCTACAGTACAGTATGGAGGAATCTAAAAGACGGAACATAACATTTAACGATTTACAGCTCGAACTTATTGATCTTCAATGTGACCTAAGGGATAAAGATCGTTTGAATAATACTACTAGCCTGGTTGAGTTTTACAAGACTAAACATTAGCAATAATATCCACGACTACACAGGCTGGCTGTGAAAATGATTGCTATGTTTGGCTCGACATTCATATTTTTGTGAGCAACTGTTTTCTATAATAAACTTTAATAAAGGCAGACATCGAACATCTGTAACTGATGTTTCATTAAGATCAGTAGGCTGCTGTTCCTTTCAGCTGCCAACAGCATAAAACCTCGTTTTGATGTGCTGATAAATAAAAATATAACAAAATGATATTGTAAGCCTACATTTAAGTAGCTGTAGAATTTCTATTATTTCTGTAAAATAAATATTTCTTTATTAATTAATAATAGTCCAAGATAGTTTTGCAAACACTGAACGGGAATTCATTTCATAAACACTCGTTAAATTAAATTAAATGTTATGTTCTATTTAACGACGCTCGCAACTGCAGAGGTTATATCAGCGTCGCCGGATGTGCCGGAATTTTGTCCCGCAGGAGTTCTTTAAATGCCAGTAAATCTACTGACATGAGCCTGTCGCATTTAAGCATACTTAAATGCCATCGACCTGGTCCGGGATCGAACCCGCAACCTTGGGCATAGAAGGCCAGCGCTATACCAACTCGCCAACCAAGTCGACAAACACTCGTAATAGTACTTCCTTTTGTGTATATTTTGTACGAGATCACCCCTTCTTCCAGTCCACCCTTATACAGAGCGCAGCTAATATCTGCATTCCGCTCGTGAGCTGTGAGCCGGCTCGGAGAGCGCAAACCTTGTGCAGGCCTGCGCTATGCTATAAACAAATGATCGCAAGGCATGTTTTATAGTACCGTAAAGAATCTGCAGTTTGAAATGTTGGCAAACAAAGAAACAAATCGTAGGGAGGTAATAAAAACAGAAGAAAGTATATAAAGATTAGAAGAAATAAAGTACTCTAATACAACAAAATAGATATTAATTGACTTACTGAAATTCTATTTCACTAAAGTTACCTTCACCAAAACGTTTGAATGCAGCCGCCATTTTCAGTCGACTATCTATGCGGGAAACAAATTACGATCGCAAAGCATGTTTTATAGTACCGTAAAGAATTTTCAGTTTGAAATGTTGACAGAAAAAGAAACAAATGCTAGGGTAGTGATAAAAACAAACAAATGCTAGGGAAGCGATAAAATTAAATAAATGCTAGGGAAGCGATGAAATTGTGCGATAAGCAGCCATGATCGGTTGAAAGACGTCCTTTCGTACCGTTTTATTGGTTAAAAGTAGTATGACGTAGTAGAAGTGTAACAGTCTTGGGTCTGTGGAGTAACGGTTAGCGCGTCTAGCCGCGAAACCAGGTGACCCGAGTTCGATCCTCGGTCGGGGCAAGTTACCTGGTTGAGGTTTTTTCCGGGGTTTTCCCTCAACTCAATAGGAGCAAATGCTGGATAACTTTCGGTGTTGGGCACCGGACTCATTTCACCGGCATTATCATCTTCATCTCATTCAGACGCTAAATAACCTAAGCTGTTGAAAACCGTCGTAAAATAACCTAATAAAATTAAAAAAATTAAAAACAGTCTTGGGAAATGTCCAGAACTTAGCAAAATGGTAATTGACAAAACTGACGCGCCACTCTGTATAGTAATGTAATAGTACATTATGCAACGAGCCTATAATGGTAGTAATTAAGACGCGAGTATGTTTGTTTATGAAACGAGGAGCGGAACTGACCTGAATTGTGAGATATGCGCAGACGCGAAAGTACTTATTTTTTCCGAGGCACGAATTTCATTGACCTTGATATAATCTAGAGAATAACATGAACATTAGTCTTGATATAACCTGGAAATTGATTTAGAATTGAAAAACGAGATGACAAATTGAATTTATTTGAATATCATTTACAATTAACGCTAATTATTATAGTAACAGAACATAACCTTCTGCGACAGTATTGGATTTCCAGCCTCCGTGACTTTTCGCTAATTGTCTTCCGATTGCATGTCCGAGAATAATCGATACTTGCGATTTTATAATGGTACAATCAGTACAAAATCCCAGGTGGTGACAGGATTTTTTCTCGTTGCCAAACTTTCAGAACGGCCCCGAGGTTCACTCAGCCTCCTATAAAATTGAGTACCGGGTCTTTCCCGGGGGTAAAAGGCGGTCAGAGCGTGGTGCCGACCACACCATGTCATTCTAGTGCCGAGGTCATGGAAAGCATGGGGCTCTACCTCCATGCCCCCCAAGTGCCTTCATGGCATGTTACGGGGATACCTTTACATTTTTACAATCAGTACAAAGGTGATTTCTCATTGGCTGAACAATGAATTATAATGAATAGGTGTACTTTAGTGAGGTGCATTAAAGGGCTACTACCAGGTGTATAATTACTACATTTCGGCATGGTCGAGCATAAACAATTTAAAGAAATTATATTATAAGGGAATAATAACTTTCATTTTATTAAAATACGTAAGCAGCTGTACGCAAGTCCTTCATAAGTGATGTTACAGGTGTCAACATGAAAACAGTATCATAAAAGCTTGAAAGTTGTTATAAATGAATTTCTGTTAATTATCGTGTGTTGAAGAAACAACTACACTACACCTGCTGTCAAATTGTGACAGTCCAACAATACAGCTCTCGACCTTGGTAGGCATCTGCGTTATGTTTGTACACGTAGTGTCGACTGCGCGCAAAAAGGGACCAAGTACAGTATTGACGTGATGATTTTGAAATAGTTATCTCGCTTGATCCTAACTGTATTACCAAAACTCTACGCCTGCACATTTATCTCCTTATTTTATGCATCAATATTCAGAAAAGCTCGAGGTTCTGCATTGAAGAAAATGCTGTTTTGCGTGTGTTTATAGTACGAAAAATTCACACATTTTTTTTTTTTCGAGGGGACAAATGTAACTTTTTATTTCGCAAAGGAATTTTTACAATGTTACATTTTTTCGGATCAAATTTCTGCACATTTGAAGGACGAAACTAAAATTCTTTTAATAATTTATTATCATAATATACTGTAGGTACACCATTGACCTGTAAAAATTTAGTGAAATTATTTTTTTATATATTTCAGCTGCTATAAATTTAAATGGTAAAAAAACTTATCATGTTTAATATACATACATTACACTTTACAAACCACTATTCAGAATATTAAAGTAAGGTGGTGCTCCAGTTATGGCCATGTTCCTAATATGGCCACCCCCCCCCCCTATTGTGAGTTAGTTAACAAAAAAATCCGCTAAATTGCAGCAGCATCCAGTGAAAGGGCATCCTGGTATGTCACTTGATCGTTTTCCATCCAGTCAGGTTGAACAATATGGCGTCAGTTGCCTGTTTTGCGGTTTTCATGTGACCTCTTCTTATTTTTCTCTGGTAAGTCTCCTTTGTTTTATGCATGTTTTTCAAAGACTTGTCTCATGAAAACCATCGTACTCCATTCAGTTTTTAATGTTCTATTGATTAGTGTTGTAATTGATGGCGTATTTTTTACGAGTTGTTTATAATCAAACGATTTGCGTGAAAGCTTACCTGCTCCTGATATAGCCATATCAAATGCACCATGGCCATATCAAGTTCATTTCACTTTTGTTTTTTCACCTGACAAATTTACATGCCTTATAGCTGGGATTACACAAAAATTTTGTATTTTAAGAAAAACAACTTAATTTTTTTATGGGAAAACCTGTTTTGACTACGCTTTTGAATTATAAAAAAGATTATTAAGTGTCATTTTTATTCATTTTACACCAAAATTATTTAATTTTAACACAACTGCGCTATCAAACTGAAAACAATCACGATTTGTAGAACATGGAACAAGGGTGGCCATATCATGTGCACATGTTCCTGATATGTTTTGGACAATTAAAGCTATTTTTATGGGGAAAGGAAATTATTTTAAGAAAGTCCATTAGACTGAGAACGAGTAAGAAAAAAGTAGTTTACATTTATTTTCAAAATGGCGGCTAGAAAAATTCTCAAACCTTAGCATGGCCATATCAGGGACACCTACCTTAGGTAATAATTACCTGTAAAAGTGATATCAAATTTGCATATTTTTACGACTGTAAAGGATTTACATAATAAAATTATATATATATATATATATATATAGAGAGAGAGAGAGAGAGAGAGAGAGAAGTAACTCGTCCGGCCTTAATTAAGGATGACCACGAGGATCCGGAAATTAATAGCAAATAAATATAATTAATTAAATGTGAATATTGTTATAAAAATAAATTGTAATAATTAAGCACCATTGATTATCAATTATAAAATAAAATCTTAGAAGATGACTATAAAATTATACTTATAAGTAAAAGATTTTACTTAAAATTAGCATATCCTTAATTAAGGCCTTCTGAATGGTATAAATGAAACTGTATAACCTGCAGGGAATCTTTGAGAATTTGCAAGATGATTTTTTGAATGTCAAAATATGATATTGATAATTGTTTTAAAAAATGATATGTAAATTTTGGTAAAGAACTCCGAGCACCAAAAAATAAACCTGTCACTGACCAATTGAAGAGAGGGATGTTATACTTGGCACTGAGGTAGGGAATACAAGGTTCATAAATGGCCCTCTTTTCCTGATCAACCTGATGAGCTTGGTTTAGATCTCTCTCCATGCGTATAGTTGGATCTATGATAACAGCCTTTTGTTGTTGCCTGTTTATTGCTATTATATCCGCTCTTCTGTGAGAGTCGTCTTCAGGAATGCAGTGGACCTCTTCATGAACTTCCCAACCCTTGTTCCGAAGAAGACAGGCGATAGCTCCACGGACTCTATGATGCCTGTTGTTGCTAATTAAATATCTCTGTGATTCTTTTACAGAAATTTTCTAAAGACGGACATCAACAACATAGTGTGGGATCTTTTACCTAATCCTCCAAGAAATACAGTGAAACTTGTGTAATTCGAATCTGAAGGGCATAAGAAAGAATTCGAATTATGGAAAAATTCGAATTAAAAAAATGGTACTGCAGAAGGCAAACTACAGGTGTACTGTATGTACTATGTATTACTATAACATTTCAAGGCAACAGGGTATTATAATACAAGAAAATATAGTGCTGTATAATGATAGGCCTATTACATAAATACAGTACGGTACAGTAATTAGTAAACATTTATGTACAACACATACAGTAGTTAAAAAAACATACCTTACTAGGCCTTTGTTAAGTAGGATGTGACTTTAGTCTGCTTCTTTTTATTGATTTGCTGGGTTGCTGTAAAGTCCTCCAGTTTATTTAATGCATCAAACAGAGAACCATGCACATTTTGGTGTCCCTCAATGAATCTTCTTAGCTCTCGGAAGTGAAAGATCGGGGTTTCGGAGTTTGTGAAAAGCAATGCACAGTGACCGTTTTAACTGAGTACAGTAACTGTACTTTCGAGGTGAATGACACTCCAAGGGTTGTCAACCCGCACTGGGACCACTTTCTCCGAAAAGGAGATACAATGCATTCCCGGTTCCAGCCTCCAACCCCTATGGTCAGGTCAATTTTGTTACAGTACTGGCTCGTTCCGCCTTTGCCACATTTCACTGTAAAACTCATGTCCATTCTGGATTTTTTTTTCTTCGAATTAAACAAAATTATGTTCGAATAAAAGACGATATTTATGCACTGTTTCCATAGGAAATTCAAGGGGACAAAGGAAAACTTCGAAATAAAGAATAATTCGAATTAAAAACGTTCGAATTACACAAGTTTCACTGTATATTTTTTTAATAACAAATTTTTATAAAATGTAATATTGAAAGTCACGATTAAGGGAAAACATATTTCTTGAAGAAATAGATCAAATATCCTAGACGTTGATGCAGGTGTTTAAAACATTCCAGTGCAGTAATCATGCACATATTTAATTAATTGTAGATTTCATCATGCAAATGCTATACGGTTGTAAAATAAATATGCAAATTTTATATTATTTTTGCAGGTAATTATTAGCTATTTTAAGTCGGTCTCGGTAGTGTAGTCGGTATACTGC